>NC_057795.1:392092332-392100056 GCF_018294505.1 Triticum aestivum | reverse complement strand
TGTGCTCGCCTAAGATATGAAAATCCTACCGAGTGAAGAGCAAACCTCTCAGTCAGAGGCTTAGCTGCGGCCCAGTGCTCGCCTAAGATATAAAAATCCTACCGAGTGGTAAGCCGGACTTCCACTCGGAGGCTTAGCTGCAGCCCTGTGCTCGCCTAAGATATAAAAATCCTACCGAGTGGTAAGCCGGACTTCCACTTGGAGGCTTAGCTGCAGTCCAAGTACTCGCCTAAGTTATCGAAATCCTACCGAGTGGTAAGCCGGTCTTCCACTCGGAGGCTTAGCCGAAGCCCAGTACTCGCCTAAGTGGACTAAGGAATAAGTCGATTGCAGTAAAGGCGCCCTGCTTTGAACCTGTAAAGGACATTTTGAGCCAAAAGCAATCATATTCAAGCACCAAATTCAAGTTCGAATCGATGTATAAAGGAACCGAAAGTGCTCAGGCGTTAAGCCCGTTAAGGTTTATCGGTTACAATTCCACTCGGCATACCGAGGCAAATTTAAAGCGTCGAGCTTAGAAGAAGTTTTTTACCCCTCCTGTGGAGGGCTGGAAGGTGCAACAAATTCATCAAGATCAATTCCGTCTGCGATCCGAGTGGCAGCCGCAAGGAAAGTTTCCATAAAGGACCTGAAGTCGTGTTTCTTGGTGTTGGCCACCCGGAGGGCCGCCAGCTTCTCTTCTCGCGCATCCTTGCAGTGGACTCGGGCCAGACACAGAGCAACATCTGCACCGCACCAAGCCGAGGACTTCTTCCATTCCTGCACTCGACCAGGGATCGTGTTCAAGCGAGCCATCAGCGACTCAAGGTCATTCTGAAGTGTCTCCCCGGGCCAGAGCATCGAGTCGATGCGATATGTGGCGACCTTCAGCCTTGCGAGATAGTCCACGGCAGCTGCAACACGGGACTCCAGTCGGAAAACATCCTTGGCAACTTCGTCGTTCACCGGAGAATTGACGGGGTCGAGGTTTGGCCCCAGCCGGCTAGTTTCTTCTTCAAAGTTTTGGCAAAATTCTGCAAGGACGATCACTGAGTCAAGGGAATGGTCGAATGGAAAAACCACGATTGGAAATGATTGCCGAGCATAGAGGTTTACCTTCAAGCATAAGGAACAGCTTCTTGGCAAGACCACTCAGGAAGGCCTCCAGATCATTTTTCTTCCCAGTCAACTTACTGACTTGGTCGGTCAGGGCAGCTTTATCAGTTTTTAGTCGACTGACCTCCTTGTTGGCGATCCCAAGAGCAGCTTTCAGATTGGTATTGTCTTGTTCAAGCTTGGTGACTGAAGCTAACTTCTCGTTAGCAAGCTTGATCTTCTCAGCTAGTTCAAGGTCTTTCTTCTGTTGGGCCTCCCTTACCTTACCTGCAAGTTACAGCAAGATCAGATTTTGAAACAAACAAGGGGAAAAGCAGTCATCAGGGTCTCACCAAACATACCTTCGGTCTCCTCCTTTGCCTTCGTCAGCTTCTCCTGGACCAGCTTCAAGTTCAGCTCGAGTTGAGTGTGCTTGTTTTCCAGCTCAGAGTAGCGAGCCACAAGATCACAGGAGTTCTACAAAGAACCAATCGACTAGATGTCAAAAATAATTCACTTCCGAGTGAAAAAGGGAAAAATCACACGTTTCTAAGACTACAGCCGAATACAAGCATCCGACCGTAGTCTCTGGGACTACACCCAGTGGGTGCACTCAGCGTGCCCCCACTAATCCTATTGAAGATAGAGTCGACCAGTCGACCTCAAAAAAAAGAAAAAAAAGAAGAGAGATGTATTCTTTAAGATTGTAATCGACTGCAAGCAGTCGACCACAGTCTCGGGGACTACACCCAGTGGGTGCACTCAGCGTGCCTCCACCGGTTTGCGAAATCCAGTCGACATAGTCGAATGACCGAAAGACTGAAATTATAAAGCCTAAGGCCGACTGCCAGCAGTCGACCTTAGCCTTGGGGACTACACCCAGCGGGTGCGCTCAGCGTGCCCCCGCTAACACGGAGTCTGAATCGACACACCCAGTGGGTGACTACTATAAATTCTAGAAAGAAAAGTGCATATCCTAACAGAACAAACGATGGTCGACTGACCTGAACATTGCTTTGGAGGGCAGAACTAACGTCGTAAGCTGCCTGGCTCGCATCCCGGATGGTCTTCAACTGCTCCATCATGATTCCTGCCTGGTGTATCGCCTCCTTCGCCGCACCAGCTTGGTCCTCTGGGACGTGGTGCGTCGTGAAGAGGGAGGGCTGCGGGGCACTCGTCAGTGGATCTGCGAAGGACACAGTGTGTCGAGTGGTGTTCTCTTCCTCCGCAATCAGAATCTCAGGCGCCGTCACATCCTGGGGCACCCTGCTGGCGGACGCTTTCCTACTCCTTCTGCGCTTCAACGGTTCCTCATCCTCATCATCATCAGGGAGAGTGATAACAGCATTGGGTGGAGCTACAGAGAAGAATCAGGATCAGAGATCATGAGTCAGTCGACTAAAAACGGCGTTAAGAATATTGTACCTGGTTTTGAGGTGGGTGCGTCCTCCATCTCATGGTCATCATCCCGGGCTGAGGTCTCAGAAGTAGCGGCACTGCAACTCCAAAGAATCAGTCGACTAACTTCAGCGTCAACCAGAGACAAAGTTCACACAAAATAAGAAGACTTAAGCAGCATGATTACCCTGATATGGTGGGGATGGACACCTTCATCTTCGGCAGGAGCTTGGTCGGCTTCGACGAAGCCGCCCGGGGCTGCTTCGGCGCCTTTTCAGTCGGCGCCGGAGAGGTGGTCCGAGGGCGCTTGGTCGACTGTGCAACGGTCGCAACCCCCTTGCCACGTTCAGTCGAAGGGTCGTGGACAAGCTTCGACCGCCTTTCTGAGCGCGGTGGTACGACCTCCTCCTCCTCTTCTTCCTCGTCTTCAGCGTCATCTTCATCACCGTCATCGTCGTCATCGTCATCATCATCGTCAGCAACGTCCGAGTCCCATTCCTCCCCCTCCTGGCTCTCGCCCCCACTCGCCTCACCCTCCTCAGTCGGAGCCTGTGCTCCATTAGGCATCGAGTACAACTCGGTGAGGGCCTGATAGACATCAAGACAAGGATCAATCGACCAATTGGGAGAATAAACAGAAATGAATATGACAAGAACAAAGTGGAGAGCGGAGCAGGCATACCTTGTTTGGATCACTGTTGTGGTCAGGTGGAGGAATTCTTCTGGCTCCGCGTGGGTTATCCTTGTTTCCGGTAATGGCGGCCATCCATCTTTCCAGAGTGACATCGTCGACTGCTTCTGGATGGACTCGAGTCTCGTCTTCAGTCCCACAGTACAACCACATGCAGTGGCTCCGGAACTGAAGGGGCTGGATACGACGCCTAAGGAAAACCTCCAGGAGATCCATGCCCGTCACTCCCTCCCGAACCAACTGCACCACGCGCTCCATCAACATCTTCACGTCAGCTTTCTCCTCCGGAATCAACTTCAGAGAGGAGGGCTTGTTCACTCGGTCCATGGTAAACTGAGGGAGTCCACTCGACTGCCCCGGCGTCGACTGATCCTGGCAGTAGAACCAGGTCGACTGCCAGCCTCTGACTGACTCGGGAAAGGTCATGGCTAGGAAGGTGCTCTTATTCCTCACCTGGATTCCCAGGCCCCCACACATTTGGACGACTCGGGTTCTTTCGTCGCCTGGGTTCGCTTTCTTCACGGTCTGAGAGCGACACATGAATATATGCTTGAACAAGCCCCAGTGCGGTCGACAGCCCAGAAAACCCTCACACATGGACACGAACGCGGCAAGATAGGCGATAGAATTTGGGGTAAAGTGGTGGAGCTGCGCTCCAAAGAAGTTCAAGAAACCACGGAAGAAAATACTCGGCGGCAAAGAAAATCCACGATCAACATGGGTGGCCAAGAGCACGCACTCACCCTCTTCTGGCTGGGGCTGCCACTCCTTCCCCGGAAGCCTCGCAGCTCCATGGGGGATCAAGCCCTCATTGGCCATGTCGAGGAGATCTTTCTCTGTGATGGTCAACTGGATCCAATCTCCTTGGACCCAGCCCTTCGGCAGGCGGGATCTGGACGAAGACCCACCGCGGCTGGTGGATCTCCCCTTCGCCTTCTCCGTCGCCGACGCCTTCTTCGCGCGTTCCAGCGCCGCCGTCTTCTCCTTGGCCATGGTTGCCGGTGAGACGCGCGAGGGGAAGTTGTGCGGAGGCGAGGGCGAGCGCGCTGGACGGAGACGAAGGGAGCAGGGAGAGAGAGAATGCTGAGGCACAGTACAAAAAACCCTCGCCGGGCGCATTTATAAGGTCCCTTCCGAGTGGATGACAGGTGGGCCCGGTCGATCTAATCATATCCAGGAACAATTATGCAGGCGGGATACGTGGCGAAGAAAGCGGCGCGAAGATCGAGGCGTCTATGTCCCGTCCCATCCGAACGCCGCGGTCCGCCCCGCTTCGCGCGCTTCCCCAAATTTCGCATCCCGCGGAATTCGCGAACGGCAGATCGGTCTGTCAGACGCGGGGTTTCCTGCGATCCGTCGCTCGGAGATCGTCGAAGCCCGAAAGATCACTCGACGAAAGAAGAGAATGGATCGAGTCGACTGAAGACAAGTTGCTCACTATCGACGAAGAGATTCTTTGGTCCAGAACATCGCACGACCAGTGTGCAAAGGTTAATCGGAAACAACATCAACTACTTCCTCACTCGAAGCCTCAATCCATTTGAGGGCTAATGATGGGGTCATGTACCTAGGGTAGGGGCATGGACCTGATCTAAGTACCCTGCCCAAGGACACCCTTAGAAGAGGTCACCTTCCAGTCGACCAACGAGGGACTTACTCGACTGACTTGAAGGACTCGACCACGAAGACTCACTCGACCACCAGAAGGTCAAGAGGCACTCTGCACTGCGACGGCCTGTAATTAAGTAGACTTTATGATAGTAAAGACACTTTATGTGGGGCGTTACCAGTAACGCCCCAGACTTAACTCACCTTAAACCCTCTCCTACGTGGGCTGGTTGGGGTCCTGGCACACTCTATATAAGCCACCCCCTCCACAGGTAGAGGGGTTCGACACCTTGTAACTCGTATACACATAATCCACTCGACCGCCTCTGGGCTCCGAGACGTAGGGCTTTTACTTCTTCCGAGAAGGGCCTGAACTCGTACATCTCTTGTGTTTACAACCTCTCCATAGCTAGGACCTTGCCTCTCCATACCTACCCCCACTCTACTGTCAGGCTTAGAACCACGACACCGCGCAAACCCAACAGGGACGCCACACACACTACACTGCGCCGGGGACTGCACCGCCGCTGTGATGTAGCCTCCCAGCTGGAGCTGTCGTCTGATGACGGCAGAGTGGCTGAGCGACCATGACGGACCGGTGCCATTGGCGTTTGTGGGAGAAGCAGACGAGATAAGCTACAGGGAGGAAGGGGAAAATGCGACACAAGACTCGTCGGCCGTGATGGTTTTATAGCAGGCCAGTAAGCATTGGGATTTTGGGAGATTTCACCCAGTCGGGCGGGAAGCTTGCGCGGGAACCTGTGAGGTTGCGCGGGAAAGGGCTCACCGATGATTCATTCGCGCCACCATTTGGCCAAAAGAACGCTCCCGCGCGCTGTGCAAGCTTGCGCTGTAAGTCATCTGCGGCAGCAGGGTGACAAGACGTGCGAAAGGAGGACGAAAGGCCACACACACATACGGTTAATAAAAAATGTTTGCGATTGAATTATCTACTATACACCCGTCCTGTTTTATAGGTAGGATTTAACTAATAAAATACGAATGCATGTCGCCAAAGATTATATAGTTGGATTCGTATTTGAACATAGTTTCCAATTATATAATTTTTATAACATGCATTAACATTTTGTTGTTAAATTTGAGGGCAAAGTATGGCACATAATATAAAGGGGACTATAGACCAGGACGGAGGTAGTAGCACATTGCCGCTCTCTACGTAGCGACGCAAGTGTCGGCCAGCTTGTAGGCGACCATTTTCTGCATGTTCAACTGCTCTATGCGTGTGGTTGCTTGCGGTTGAGGCGGGCGCGGCGCGCTCTGCTCATGTCCCGCCGCGCGTGCTCTGCCCTCTCGTGTCCCTCCGGGTGCTCTTCCCTTGTCCCTCCACGCGTGCTGCCAGTGTTTGGGGCCGGCGCATGATCACACACGTTCGTGTGCATGCGGTTGCACCAGGCGCGGCTCCACAATGCAGTTACCCCTATGCAAAAACTGGCACACGGATGCGTCGAGAATCCAGGCCGCCTGGCCCCCATTTATTCCTGCGGCCATTTACCTTCATCTCTCGCGTCACACAACACAATAAGAACCTCCACGACGACACATACAGAGAGGACATCCAGCGGTTCCAATGGCGATCCCAGTGGCTCCAATGGCGCTCCCAGCGGCCGATGATGACAATGGCAGGCAGTTCACCATGCATCAGTAGTGGGCACCCACGTGAGGGGGAAGGCCCTCTCGGTGGTGTACACAAACGATCCGGTATCGGTGGAGAGCTACATCCAAACTATGGAGCAGTTCCTTGTCGAGGACAAGTACCAAGTGGTCGGCTTCGACCTCGAGTACACCATCGGTCGTGCCGGGCACGATCAGAAGGCTGTCGTCACCCAGTTGTGCGTGCGACATGACGTCCTCGTCTACCACTACCACCTGGCCACAAGGCCTTGCGAGTGTTTCTCCAGGTTTATCAACAACTCCGACTACAAGTTCGCTGCTGTGGACACCACCAATGATCTAAAAGCGATCAAGGTTTCGGGCTTGAAATGCCCGAATCTTGTCAACATCTAGGACCACTACAAGGTCTAGGGCAGCGCAAAGAACAAACTGAACTCCCTTGTTGACCTCACCTCGGCCATCATCGACCCCTACTACATGAAGATGAAGGATGAGAGCAAGAAGGACAAGGACACCTGGCACAGTGTTTGGCATGAGAGATTGGATGAAGAACACGTCAAGTACGCGGCCAATGGCACGTACACAAGCTACGAGATGTACAAGCGGATCGTTGACATGAGGAAGTGTCTTGTTCATGCCCCAGCCGAGGGATCGAGCCACAAAGTAGTGGCGGGAGCGTCACAAGAAGTAGATGACTAGACCATCATTTCTCCTACTTTAGAATGCATACAATTGTTTATTGAGGTGTGTGCGGATGATTTGTATAGTCACTTATGTAATTGCATGTTTATTTCAGTTATATATATAGGTAAAACTGTGTCTATCATAGCTTGCCACAGAACTAGTTAAAGATTGCTAAACATTTAACGGTTTAAAAGTAAGTAAAAAATATAAAATAAATAAGGGAGCCTCACTCTTATATAATAAGATGATCCAACAGTGTGATTGTGAAAATATGCATTTATGCGTCCTCAACGGAAAAACAAGCATTTCAGCTCACTGCAGGATCAATATATATTGAAAATTTTGTTCTTTTTGTCCAGGACACGTGCAGTTATATTTTTTCAATCCCTCCATTGGATCATGTTATATAATAGGTGTGTTGGTTCAGTAATTTTTCCAGGATTTTTGAGAACATTTACACCGTCGAAAACCTTAACTAGTTCTGTGGCAAGCTATTATAGAAAATTCTACTCCTATATATATATATATATATAGGATGGGTCTATTCTAATTAACACCCTTAAGAGTCTTATTCTGTAACCAGGCCCCCGCGTAACTCCACCGAACTGCAACCGAAGAAAACAACCCCAGCCCCAGG
>NC_057795.1:392064472-392091922 GCF_018294505.1 Triticum aestivum | reverse complement strand
CCCGTCCGGATTCGCCGACGGGACGGGCATCTCCTACTGCAGTTCGGAGCAACTCCTCCCCTCCTACGGTCTGTGCATCTTCCCGTCACTTCGTCCTTCTGATGGGGAGAGGCCTTCCTCCTTGCGTCTCGTGGACGCGCAACTCACCGCCGGTGGCATGATGTTCGGCATCCTTGACATGCAGTTATTTTTTTGGAGGGGCACGGTGCGGTTTAGCGTTCATGGACTTCTAGTTCTTTTCTGCAGCTTGCCAGTGCCCCGGCGTTCCTCTCCAGTGCAGCGCAGGCTAGACTGTGGCGAGTTCTTTCTCCAACACAAGCCCTGATGACGGATCCGGCTGCGCCACGCCTCGTCTGCTCTGCTTGTTGCTGGAATCAGGCTGCCCCCCTGCCACATAGCGGCTCGTCCAGGCACATCCTTCCTCCCTCCCTTTCCTTGCATCCCCTCCCCCTGACATCTATTGCAATTTTTGGTGACAGAGAACACCGGTGTGCGATCGGCAGTGGGTTGTTCTTGCTCAAGATCGATATGGTAAGATCCCACCAATTTCCAAGAGCGCGACGAAGGTCCACCGCGGCGATGACGCCCCATGCAGTTCAGAAGAGGATTTTTTGTTTTATTATCCGATTTTGGATGTGCAGTTGATGCAGCGTGTGGTTGACTCATGGGGTACGCTATGTTTTTTTGGTTCGTGCCGTTCTAGGCGCAGTGCACCACCACACCGGCCCGGGACCCCCCTCCATTGCTCCTCTCCCTGCTGTTCTCCGCTGAGGGCAAGCAGTGCACGAGCAGCCCAAGAGTGTTGCTGGAGCAGTTCGCTACTAAAGTCACGGTCTAGTGTTTTTTTTGGAGAAAAAATGAGTGGACTTCAGTTCGCTATTGTCCGTTCCTCCGCTCATCTTACTTTCTGTTGCAGGATAAGTGGACTTCTGTTCTCTAGTGGAATTCAGCAATGAATTTGGAAAGAGTAGTGTGCTTGATGAATGGAAGAAGTCATACTGTTATTGATTTGAGAAAAAAAATGCAGAACAAATTCGGTGGTTGCCTAGGGCGAGGGAGCCCTCTCCGTGGCTCACTGAAGTTTGTTTTGCAGCTCGCTTGCTAAGTGAAGTACGTTCGGCGACTGCGTGTGGTTCGGCAAGGCAAATCATTTGCATTCTCGCTATGTTAATGTGTGCAGTACATTTTATAAAAAGTTGCAGTTGGGTTGTATTTTGTGGGTGATTGTAATGTGGAGACAGAAAAAAGGACTTTGTGTGGATTACTTAGTTTGTAAAGAAAAACTTTGTAAAAGCAGTGCGCTCGATGAATCGAAGAAGTACATTTTTTCAAATTGTTGTACTTCATTGTTAAAATTTTTGTGGTTCCCTTATTGCAGTGCACACGAAAGTAAAATTGCACTGGGAGTTGCAGTGCACTTCGTTGTTGCGTACACACGATGATTTTCGTACTGTTTGGTGCAGTGCAGTTTTGGTCTGAAGCAGTGCACTGATCTATCTGATGCAGCGCACTTCGTTGTTGCGTACACACACGATGATTTTCACTCTGTTTTGATGCAGTGCGGTTTCGGTCTGAAGCAGTGCACTCATTTTTGTGAAGCAGTGCACTTCGTTCGTCGCGTACGCATGACAATTTTTAGTCCATCAGATGCAGTGCGGTTTTCAGTCTGAAGCAGTGCACTATCTGTCTGATGCAGTGCACACGACGATTTGGATGTCGCAAAAAACAGAGTGTCCGCATTTTTGTAAAAACGAAACTGCTCTTAAACCATAAGGAATTAGCGGAAGTGTTCTACATAAAAAAGTTGCGCCTTGTTGATATCTTTCCAACGGCGTATAATTTGAATCATTTCGACCAGCGGTTTGTGAAAATTTCACAAAAAACGGCCGCTGCCTCTCGTTGTTAGCCGCGCGATTTTCAAAATTAACTAAAAATCATAAGGAATCTCAAAACCATTTCAACATATGAAAGTTGCGCCTTGTCCGTAGCTTTCCAACGGCGTATCATACGTCTCGTTTCGACAAACAGCTGGAAAACTGGAGCAAAAACAATACCGAAAATTTTAAAAAATTTGAAAAACAGAGTTCCGCGGTTTAGTAAATTTGAAACTGCTCTTAAACGGTAATGAATTAGAGAAAGATTTATATATGAAAAAGATGCGCCTCGACGATATCTATCCAACGGCGTATCATTTGCTTCATTCCGACAAGCGGTTTAGAAAAAAAACGCGAAAAAACGCTCGCTGCCACTCGTCATCCGCCGCACTATTTTCAAAACTGCTCTTAAACCGTGTGGAATCTCGAAAAGTGTTCAACATGTCGAAGTTGCGCCTAATCCATAGCTTTTCAACGGTAACACGCCTCATTCTGATAAACGGTTAAAAAATTAGAGTGAAAACAGTACCAAAAAAATAACGCGTGCAGTTTTTTCCGACCAGAAGTTCACTAGTCTCTATTGCAGTGCTCGTCGTCAAAATGATGCAGTGCGCTTCTGTTGAGCATGCAGTGCCGAGGTGGTGTGCAAAATAGTTATTCTGCTAATATTAGCAGAATAGACCGTCTGTATATATATATATAGTGTTACTATTCATCATCCAGGATGCAGAATAAGTTATTCTTCACCCGAGGTAATCTTAGGATCGCTTCCTAAATAAATTACGTTTGAAATTCAAAAGGTTACATTCTTATTGATTCACTACGTCAAATTTGGCATAACAAAATAAAAATGTAGGTCATAAGACAATTTTTTTTTGTAGTTTATGTATATTTTACACTATGTTTTTACGTTTGTAAATTTACATAACATAAAATATTTTTTACGGTGACTATATGTTTTCTTACAGTCTCTTTTTACATTAGAAATAAGAAAAAATTACGGAACGTAAAATTACGGTGCATTGATGGTAAAATAGAGGGGGGGTGAAGAATAACTATTCCTCACCCAGGGTGACGAATAGTCAATCCCTATATATATATATATATATATATATATATATATATATATATATATATATATATATATAAAGAGAGAGAGAGAGAGAGAGAGGAAATCACACGGCTTATTAGCAGCAATCATCTGTGTTATTATTGGTCTTCACACACATTCCTGATCACGGACCTGTTTGCCGCATATCACACACATATTTTCAGTTGAACCATTTCCATTGTGTTGCGCAATAAAGGCTGCAAAGAGGGATCTACATCAGCAAGGTCTATCGAGGTCTTTGTTTTGTAATTTTTGACATTTCTTGTTTTTTGAACACATGTTGATTGGCTTGAAGAAGATCTATCTCGTTATTTTTTGATAATTGTTTATATTCAAGCAACTAGTTTGCATTTAAAAAAAAATGTACGAACAGAATCGCACACGAACTTACTATAGTAACCATCTATGTTATAATTTCTCATCGCAAACAATTCATCCGAGTGGGCTATTTGCTGCGTATCACACACATCTGGTTTACATGAATTGTTTGTGTTCTTTTGGATGATGACAAATGCCGCATATCACGCACATCTTGTTAAGATGAACCATTTCCATTCTCTTGCCCAATCAAAAACAGTTTGTCTGAGTGAATCGTATGCCGTATATCACACACACCTTGACTTGGTTGACCGTTTCTGTTGCATTCCCTAATAGCACATAGTTCATCGGAGGGAACTATATGCCGTATATCGCACACACATTGATATGGTTGCATGTTTATGTTGTTTTTCCTCATCGCAAACAGTTCTGCTGGATCAACCGTATGCCCTTCATCGCACACGCAACTAAAATATGAACCATGTTTGATGCATCCGTCATCGCAAATGTTTTGCACATTTTAGACGGTTCTCTTACACCACCGTTTGAGATTATTGCATCGCACATAGTTTCTCGAAGGGTCTCTGATCGTAGTGTCGCGTTAGCAGCATCTTGCAGTAGTGACAAGATGTAATCAACACTACTAGTCACCCACAGGTACCAATCTGTGGTTCTGGTACAAAGATTGAACACAAGAGATGAACTAGGGTTTTGAGATGAGATGGTGTTGTTGAAGATTGGCCTCCCAAAGATGAGAGGGTTGTTGGTGATGACGATGGCTTCAACTGGGAGGGAAGTTCCTCCGGTGGAGTCGCTCCGCCAGAGGGCAAAAGTGCTCCTGCCCAAGTTCCACCTCGAGATGACGGCGCTCTGTCCCGAAAGTCCTCTCCTTATTTTTTCTAGGTCAAAAGACCTTATATACTAGAAGATGGGCACCAGAGGCGGGCTGGGCTGCCCACCACCCAACAGGGCGTGCCTGGGGGACTGGCGCACCCTGGTGTCTTGTGGGCACTTGGAAGCCCCCTCTGGTAGTTCTTTTCTCCAATATTTATTTTATATTCCAAAATAATTATCCGTAAAATTTCAGCTCATTTGAAGATGTGCATAATAGGTATCTCTGGCATAGCTTTTTCAGGTCCAGAATTCCATCTATCGGCATTCTTCCTATTTGTGTAAACCTTGCATATTATGAGAGAAAAGGCATTAGAATTAGTCCATAATGTGTTATCATGCATAAAAGCATTATAAATAACAGTAGGAAAACATGATGCAAAATGGACACATCTACTCCCCCAAGCTTAGACCTCGCTTGTCCTCAAGCAAAACCCGATATCAAAAATCATGTCCACATGTTTAGAGAGAGAGAGGTGTCGCTAAAAACAAAATACGGACATAGTAGCATCATTCTTATTATTATAATAGCAACAAACTTTATCATATAACTTCTCATGGACAAGTAACAATTCATCACAACATTGAAGTACAAAGTATATTGAAAACAAACAAACTATGCTCCTAGTCAACTTTGCAACTACAATTCATCATATTTTCAGGAAGGGTCTCGTATCGGAGCCTTTTGGCAAGTTCACATACTCAACCATCATTTCATCTTCTATGACTGCTAACACTCACAACATACATATGAGCAAAAAGTTTCAACCAGACACATAGAAAGATAGGGGCTTATAGTTTCGCCTCCCAACTTATTCACCTCAAGGGTGATGCCAACAATAAGAACTCATGATACAAAAAAATACACTTCCGTGATGATATGCGTTTGTCACAGTAGGTCATGTTTTCTGTCATGCATGTACATCCATGACGATTTTATGACAGAATCAAGATAGTCATACCTGTGTTGTCGTAGAAGTGTTCCATGACATTATCAAAATTATCATCACAAAACTGTCCACTTCCATGATGATAAATCACGCATCATAGAAGTGCTTTCGTCAAGGGTGACCGAAATGTGGCATCCACCGTAACGGTTCGCCGTTAAGCTATCGGGTTCCGGTTTGGATCCGATAACCCGTTAACCGCCCGAACCAATGGGGATTTTCCACATGTAAAATTCTGATTTGCCTTAGTATCCATGTGTCAGCTTCGTGTTGGGACAGGTGTCATCAAGCGAGTGGATGGTATGAGCCTATGGTACGTCGACACATGGCTCGACCCAACATTGGCCCGTTTAGGTTAAAAGGTCGGGACTATCAAAATAAGCGGGCCGGCCCATTAGCGGCCTACTTGAGTCAGGCCCATTTACAAGCACGACCCATACAAGTTACACAGAATCGGCCCATCAGAGGCCCATTCTAGATTTGACAATTTCCAGCCCATCGTCAGTTCTAGCCCGTTAACGACCTGCTACGTCTTTGGGCCCAATTACGGCCTAAGCTTCTTTTGTCCTGTTAGTAGCCCATCGTCAGTTCTAGCCCGTTAATGGCCCGAAATGTCTTTCGGCCTTTTCTCGGCCCATTCTGCAGTTGGGCCAACTTCTAGCCCATTGTGACTTTAGGCCTTTCCTTGGCCCATTCGGTAAACGGGCCAATTCCTAGCCCATTTTGTCTTTCGGCCTATTAACGGCCCGCACAACAGTTGGGCCTTTGACAGTGCAACCTAATTTTGGGTCCATTAGCGGCCCACGTTTCGTAGGGCACAATTTCAGCCTGACGCAACTTTTGGCTTGTTAAAAGCCTAGTTTGCAAATTGAGCCTTCTCTAGCCCAAAACACTTTCGGCCTCTTACTAGCCCGTAAATTAAAAGGGACGAGACAAAATTGACATTTATTTTAGCCTACTAGAGGCCCGCGGGCCATTTTCATTAATACGGCCCTATCAAGCTTCCGGCCTGTTAACGGCCTGCTAAGAGCCATTGTTACGGTAGGCCACATCATTTGGGATCCACTAAGTATTAATTTGACCAACCCAATTAAGGCCCGCTTTGACTACACATGTTTGTTCGTTCGTATGGCATCCAGGTAATGTTTGGGCATGTTGGCCCCCGTTTCAATGATATAGCATATTCAAAGAATTATCCTACTCTATACTATCGCCTCTGAAAACATACACTATATAATAAAGAGACTAAGGCATAGAAACATAGAATAATCCTACACTATACAATAAAGAAATTATAGTTGATTATACCCACTAGGCATTATAGTTCGACACGAGTGATAATAAAGCGTACACAAGCAGCAAATTACATACACTGGGAAAATAAAGCTCATACATCATGGACACACATCAACAGAACTTGCCATTTGAACTATAATCTCTTCAGAAAATAGGATTGGCCAGATTCAGATAGCACAAATTTCAGTCTGCAAAATCTCCAATTCCTTCGTGGTTACCTCAGTGTCTTGTTTCATTGTTTTTACGCTTGCATCTAATACCTGCAACTCCAGTCTCAACTTGTTGATTGCATGTTGAGAATCATGTACACATTGTCTTGCCACCTCTAGTTGATGCTCGAGAACATCAGCACATTCCAATTCCAATCCATAATCATTTGGTAACGGCCATGCCGCACTACTCGCAGATCTTTGGGTTAATGTCACTTCATCCTGAAATGTTTCTGTAAGTACACATGACTAGGGCAAAAATATAGTTACAACAGTGAAGCGAGCAAGATAGACTACTTTGTACATGGCAAAACAAGACTAACAATAATGTTACATGTCATGAAGCATAAGCAGGTGATATTTTAAAAATTATAAAAATGATAGTCTATGCAGTCCACATACAAAAATCTCTCTTGGTGAGTTGGGGCCAAATCCAAAACACAGACAAGTTACAAATTTAGACCACACGTTGCGTATAAGTAAGCAAGCAGTTGGACATTCTGTAGCTCAATTAAAGTCTTAGGGAGGATAATGAATAGTAGAGGGATTCATACAAACCTACTACAACAAGCAAAACTATGCAATCATTAGCCTAGTATAAAATTGATTGTGAGCCTCATGCAGTAATAGTTGGTTAATAGACTTCAAAGCTTCAGGCACACTTCGCCAGAGTAATTAAATGACAAGGCCTTTAATTATGTCAACTAATAGTTCTACAAGTACCCAACATCAGCCATCATTGTTTGGGCATCTCATTAACTAAGGACAAATAGAGCAATTGAAAAGAGCAATTTTACTATGCTTGAAACAAACAAGCAATTGAACTATTGAGTTGGCAACATGCATACATGCATGCCTAAAAGTGCAACTATCCCTGGGTGGTTTTGGTAATGATCAATAACATATAGCTCATTGAACTAATGCCATTTCAAGATGAATATTTCAGGAAGCTCAATGATTGGCATGGCATGGATTAGGAATGTGGACCTCTCAAAATGCTAAGGACAAAGGATTGGCTCAAGCTCTAAAGCTCAAGACTCTACATTTTACTTTTAATGATCCAAGATCACATTGAGTCTATAGGAAAAGCCAATACTATTAAAAGGGGATGAGGTGTTGCTTAATGGCTTGCTTGCTCAAATGCTCAGTGATATGCTCCAAAAACCCTCAACCACTTTCTTATATCCACATTTGTCCCAAACCAAAAGTCAAACTCGGCCCCACCAATTTGATCTATCCGACGCCACCGAGTTCATTTGAAATTGCCACTGCCAGAAACCCTAGTTACTTCGGTCTCACCGATAGGGATCTCGATCTCACCGAGATGGGATTGCGAACTCTCTGTTTCCCTTCGTAACATTTCGGTCTAACCGAGATGAGCGATCGGTCCCACCAAGTTTGCAATGCAAACTCCCTGTTTCCCTTTCGTAACGTTTCGGTCCCACTGAGCTGAGTGAATCAACCCCATCGAGTTTGCCTGACCAACTCTCTGGTTAGCTTATTACCAAAGTCAGTCCCACTGAGTGTGTGTAATCGGTCTCACCGAGATTACGTTATGCCCTAACCCTAAAGAAATCGGTCCCACCGAGTTGACATGTCGGTCCTACCGAAATGCCTAACGGTCACATTAGGAACTAAATCTGTCTGACCGAGTTTTTTTATTCGGTCCCACTGAGTTTGGTAAATTGTGTGTAATGATTAGATTTTTTGTGGAGGCTATATATACCCCTCCACCCTTTATTCATTCGTGAGAAAATCCATCAGAACATGCCTACACTTCCAGCATTCATTTTCTGAGGGAGAACCACCTACTCATGTGTTGAGGCCAAGATATTCCAATCCTACCATATGAATCTTGATCTCTAGCCTTCCCCAAGTTGCTTTCCACTCAAATCATCTTTCCACCAAATCCAATCCTATGAGAGAGAGTTGAGTGTTGGGGAGACTATCATTTGAAGCACAATAGCAAGGAGTTCATCATCAACACACCATCTATTACCTTTTGGAGAGTGGTGTCTCCTAGATTGGTTAGGTGTCACTTGGGAGCCTCCGTCAAGATTGTGGAGTTGAACCAAGGAGTTTGTATGGGCAAGGAGATTGCTTACGTCGTGAAGATCTACCCTAGTGAGGCAAGTCCTTCGTGGGTGATGGCCATAGTGGGATAGACAAGGTTGCTTCTTCGTGGACCCTTCGTGGGTGGAGCCCTCCATGGACTCGTGCAACCGTTACCCTTCGTGGGTTGAAGTCTCCATCAACGTGGATGTATGCTAGCACCATCTATCAGAACCTTGCCAAAAATCTCCGTGTCAACATTGCGTTTGCTCCCTCCAAACCCCTCCCCTTTACCTTCATAGGCAATGATTTACATTTCGCTGCTATACTCTTAGAATTGCATGTGTAGGTTGATTGCTTGACTTGTGCTATGTTGCTAAACTCTTCCAAGAACTAAAATTGGGAAAAGGCTAGAATTTTATTTGGTCAAGTAGTCTAATCACCCCCCTAGACATACTTTCGATCCTACAACGCCTCAATTACATCCATGGCCTAGCTACATTTACTATATAAAGGAACAAGTAATGTAATATTGTTTCCCCCCTATGAAGTATCTTGGCTAGTATATAATTAATATACTAGTAATGATAGGGAGGCTAATGATGTGAATATGCGTTTGGTTATGACATTTATGACATCGACGAATTTACCATGGCAGGAAGCAGTTTCACACTATTCACTACTATAAGATGTTTTAGATATTTAAAAGTAGACTACATCCATAATGAGTGAACAGACACATTAAAATTTGTTTACATACATCCAATTTACAAAAAAGTTAGAACATCATATAGTAGTGAGCGGAGGGTTTTTCAATCAATGGCCCAACGACTGGGTTACATGTGAAGAACCCTACGCAAGCACAATGTCTGCCAAATAGGATGTCCTGGTAATTGTAATACACTGACTTACCATAACTGGTTGAACAGGCTCAATGCTGCTCCTCCTTATCCTGCAAGGCTCCTTCCTAACATCTTGTACATGGAAATCCTCAATCTTATCTTAATTGCACCCCCTCTGCAAGGTGACACAAACTAGTTACTGGTCTCGAAGATAAATATGCATACTTTCCAGTTTGTGAACAACACAAAATGATGGGTTTATAACAAAACAACACCACATAACGAAACATGCCACATCTCTTGCACACAATGAAATGAGCATTTACTATGTGTGCACTGTGTAAAAGCTAGGTATACCTTCAACTAGATCTCCAGGTACTCTTGGAGAGCCTACTTTAGTGTACATCCAAACCTTTATGTCACCTATGAGTTATACAAGCCCCCACTACAGCAACCCTTAGTGTTTAAATCCTTGACAAGATCTGTTAGGTCAAGAACAACAAGTAATCAAAGCAAACAGTCCTAGTATGGCTGGCTGATACAAACAAGCAATTGAACAGATGTGTGAGCAAACTTTACATATCAAGAAAAGAAGCATAGAAGGAGGCTTAAAGACCATCACTTGACTGACCCGATTTAAGGGGCATTTAAACATCATGTGCAATGTATGAACTAACATAAACATTGCATATTTTAGATTCTATAATGAAATGCACATGTATTAGGTTATGCCATGTATGATGCCTAAATGTACACTATAGCAGGCAGGAGTGATTCATCATTGCACGCACAATTGAATTGCAGGTTAAGGGTCAGTTCTATTCCATGTTTTCAAAGTTCATTGTCAAAATAAGCCATAAAAGATGTAAAGAAGTCATTTTTGAGTTATGGGCTTGGGCTTAACTTATTTCGCTTTGGAGGGGGTGTTTCGGGTAGAAGCTCACAAAAAATTGAAGGGAAGGGGAATAGTGAAATGACTCTGTTGTCAACCTATATTACACTCAAAATGCCATTGCTCACGCCCACGTCACACCTGACCCTCAAGTAAAAACAAACACACAAGCATTCATTGCCCTGCCCGCTTGCATCTCCTCTCCCCTTTCCCTCTACCTTGATCCCCTGCATGTAGTGCTAGGGTTCCTCGAGTGAGCCGTTGCCACTGGTCCCATCTGGCCTGGTCCTCGATGATGCTTTGTCCAGCTAGGCTACATGGCCGATGGGTAGGGCCAAATCTCCTCGGCTACTCCTCCCTCTGGCGCGCCCCTCATTCTCATGGTCTCTAGTAGCTGCTCCATTGTGGTCCGTCCAACGCACTACTCCGGCGGGCGCCTCACAACTATGGCCGATGCCCCACTCCGACATAAGGCACCTCGTCCCCCCTCCCCTCCTCCCAGGCCATGGCCTTGAGGTGCTATTGAAGGATGAGCTCATCCAACAAGGTGAGGATCTCCTTTGATTTTTTGCCAAATTTTCATTCTGATCCGCTATACGATGAATTGCTATGAGCTGCTTCTGTTGATATATGATGCATTGCTATGAGCTGCTCCTGTTGCTGCTATATGATGAATTTCTATGAGCCGCTGCTGCTATATGATGAATTGCTATGAGCTGTTGCTGCTGCTATATGATGAGTTGCTATAAGCTGCTCCTGCTATATGATGAATTGCTAGGAGCTGCTCCTCCTGCTGCTATATGATGAATTGCTATGAGCTGCTGCTGGTATATGATGAATTGCTAGCTGCTGCTGCTACTGTATGATGAGTTGCTATGAGCTGCTTCTATATGATGCTTTCAGGTGGTGCTGCTATATGATAACAACCAACCACTTGGACCATCGAATTTCGATAAATAATTGTTCTTCATTCAAATTTAGGTAATGCATTCTTCATTTAAATTAGGCAATGGGATCTCTATGGAAGACATTGACCAAAGTAGATTGTGCCAAGTAGATGGTATCTTTGTATTTGCATTTTGAACAAATATTGATGGTCTATTTTCCTATCATATTAATTACTGCACTGGGTTCAACTTGTGATGTTTGCAAATCAAATTAATTTTCATATGAGCAGCAAAATGACAAAATATAATGCAATCTAGACTTTTCACTGATCATACCACAGATAAGCTGAAAAGGCAGGCAATGAAAAGAACTAGTCGGCTTATTATCTGGAGCTTATATTCAAAGGTGCTTATTTTCTTAGGATAACTTGAAATAACTGTCCCTAAGAAACTTGGCCAATAGAACTGCCATACAAATAACATGTCACGATGATTGCAATGGAGGCCCAATTCTTTTGCCAGATTCTCCCAGAATCTGACCCCTACCCAGATTCTCCCAGAATCTTTGAGCCCCATTTTTTTACAATCCTATCTAGTTAGGGTCTAATTAGTTAGGATTGTAAAACAAAAGGGGGTCAAAGATTCTAGGAGAAGCTAGAGAGGGGCATATTCTGGGAGAATCCTGCAAAAGAACTGGGCCGGAGTGACCTACCATAGCACACTGTATAGGCTCACCGCTGCCTCTCCCTTTTTTGTGATATTCCATGAAATTGCCACATACATCTTGTACTTTTTCATTACGTAACCCTATCTGCAAGTTGACACGGCTAATTTCAGATATCTCTACATGATAATACATTGCATATCCCTTGCGCATATTTAAACCACCAATTAACGATTGTGTGCGTAGCATAAACTAGCCATGACTCTGTGTACTAGACTAGTAGGCACCCTAAGGGAGCCTAATGTAGTGCATTGGAATTCCTACAAGCCACCTACGATTTTGTGTAATGTACTACCTTTGTTCCTAAATATATGTCTTTGTAGAGATTCTAGTATGGACCACATACAGATGTATATAGATGCATTTTCAAGTGTAGATTCACTCATTTTGCTCTGTATGTAGTCTATTGTGACAACCTAGATTTGCCTTCTCTCTTTTTTCGGACTTCCCTCGACTTTGGTTTGGATTTGGAGTTTTGAATCAATTCAAATGGACTTGAACACTTGGGCCTACCCTTTATTTTCACCCAAGTGACCCATCCACCCCTAGCTCAACTTTCTTTATGTGAAAAAAATCCAAAAATAACCAAGGAATATTTTTCATAAAAGAAAAATATTCATTTTTCTTCCCTGGAAATCAATTCAGAGAAGTATGCTCCAAAGCAACCCTCATTTTTATTGCTCCTAAAATCTTGAGAAAATTCACAAATATTCTTTGAACCCTAGGCCACCTCCCTGAGCAAAAATATTGCCTAACTTTTCAGAATATTTTTGCTACAGAAAATCATTTCTATTCTGGACAGATTAGCCACTTTAGACAACAAGTATAATTTTCCTTGATCCGTTGGGGCTGATATTTTCTGAGCTTCATGTCCGTCCTAAGAGAATGCTAAACCCCAAAGCCCAGCCCTTAATTTTTAATAGATCTCTCGCAGTTAACCTCACAAGTTTCTGTCCAGAAACTTGCCAGGAAGAAGCCCACTCGCACAGCTCACCTGTGACCTATCCAAACACATAGAATGACCAAAACCACTAATGACTACATGCCAGACATGAAGTTTGCGCTTAGCTCAGCCTGAGGATAGAGTTCACGCGGTGACCGTGTTCATCCACGGGTGTTGGCATGCGGCTAGCGCGCTCTGCGACGTGCCCGCACCTCTGTTGAGCGCGTGCTCGCTTCCCCGGCCACCGCACCTTGCCAAACCGCGCCACCATCCTCGTCTCCACCCCCTTAACTCTGCCCTGGTGCTCGCTGACGCCAAAGCTCGCCGCAGCGAGCATGTGCACGCTACGACCAAGCCAACAGTGCACCCATGCCCATGTGCTCGTCGCGTACCTGGCTCTTGTGCTCGGCTCCACTCGTCCACAGTTCCCGCGTGAGCCATGACGTCTTCTCCCCCTCTCACTGACGCCATTCGTCGCTGGGTGCCCTTCCACAGAACTCCGACGAGTCCTCGAACCCCGCCTCGGCCTCGCCTATAAATAGACCCCTCCTGAGCTCATTTCTCCTCACCACTGCTCTCACACAACCACCACGACACCGTAGGTAGCCACAGCCCGGCTGGGCAGGCCTCTGGACGCTATCCTCGATGCTGAGCTCACCAGCGACCCCCTTCCTCTTCCCCTCCCAATCCAGAGTCGCTTGAGCTCAACTGATTTCTCCGGCATGTCTCTGGTGAACCTCTGGTGTGCGTTGGTGCTGTTGGAGTTGCTGGACCTTCCCTGCCTCACCGGAATCGCCAACTCCGATGAGCTCCGCCCGCTGCAGCCGCTGGAGACGACCATGCCAACCTCGTCCGACCACCGTTACCAAGCCACGGGTACGTGACGGTGTGCAAGAACCTACGCTACCCATTCCCCCATCTCAAATCGGTAGCCGAGCCTCCTCGCCGGAGAGAGCTCCGGTGACTCGCCGCCCTCCTTTGTTTCCCTCTCTCTCCCTTCAAAACTGACAGCAGGGGCCCACTGTCAGCCACTCAGCCGCGCCCGAAGCGGTATAAGTGGTGGCGCCCCGCGGGTTTACGCCTTCGTCGTCACCCCCTGGTTTTCTTTTAGTTCAACTTTAAATCAAATTTTGACCAGAACTTTGACTAGGTGTAACTCCTAAACCACAAGTCCAAATGAGTTGAATCTTTTTGCATTGTGTTCTTACTAAAAAACCCTAGTAGCACACCAACGATGATATTTTTCTCTGCTATCTAGACTTTCTGGTAATTTTTAGAAGTGTTTTTGATATTTTCTTTTTATCATTTGAATTATTCTCAGAAGGAGAAGCTTGTCTTGAAGGCATCCAGGAGGAGTGTGAAGCTCCTCTGAACTAAGGCAAGCCACACAAACATTTTCATGGTGTCTTTGCAATGTCCATGATTTTTCCAACTTGAATATATGATGTTTATTGCATATAATTTTGAAATGAATAATACTTATGTTGGTTATTTTGTCATGAACAAGATGCTTAGTTTACAGAATTTAGTGCTTGAACTAAGTAAGATATAGTATAAGTAGAATTACTATGTGATCTTGCTATGAGTATGGTATGATGAGCATCGGTATTATTTTCATTTATGCATGATGAGTTTTATATGGCAAATAATAAACTAAAAATGATGAGTACAAATAACCAGTGAAAAAGATTCAACAAAGTTTAGTGATGATTGGTGCAAGTAGAACTTTTTGATGAGTTGATCTGTTATTTTCAGGTCATATGAGATGCATGTCATATGGTTGCATGAGCAAAGCATATGGTGACTCAAGCATTTTATTTCAAGTTAAACCTGATGTTAGTTGAACTTGAACATAAAGTTGATCGGGTCATGGTGCCACTGAATCGGGCTGACCAGTGCAACCACATTTGCCTTGTTATGGGAAGGCCATTAGTCGGTCCGTTGTCATGCCTCTTGTCAGTGCCTCCAATGAGGAAAGGTTATGGTCGTGTGTTACCCTAGCCCGGTAAGCAGACATAACCTTGTGTGCCCATTGTTGTTAGGATGGTACCTTGTCCCCATTTGGGACTGTTTTGTTTTGCCACGACGGTGGCCGTTTTGCCTTTGGTAAGCACGGGGCCACCCATGACTTAGCCCAATGGGGAGTTAGTCGGAGTGGCCAAAAGAGTGTCATGGCAATGGGAGAGTTCTATCGGAATGCCGTTGGTCCACCCGAATGGGAGTGCGAGGCCATGAGTTCCGTGGTGTGGGTACAGTGCGCTACCTCTGCATAGTGTATTAAATCTATCGATAGCCATGCCCGCGGATAAGGGCCCAGTTCGTAAGTAAGTCACACCATGGATCAACTTTTATAAAGTAATCTTGCACACTAAGTTATTTGTATTGCACTGGTTGAATCATGATGATGTCAGTGAGACTGACCGTTATGGTTCCGTTTGTGATCCATGAATGATCACCGTCTAGTTTTTTTGACTATGTACTGCAAGGCAACAACCTCACAGTCTTTTATTAAAACACAGAGCCAAGGAGTACAAAGTTACGAAGTTAAGAGAGATGAGGAGAGAGTAATACTTACAAAAGAAGTGGTTAGGGTAAGGAAGCTATCCAAGAGATTATACTATTCCTATATTTACATTTGATTCTATGAGCTAAAAGAGAGATGTCATGCAAAATGATAATTGAGTGCCGTTAGTGTTTGCATTTGGATGCTGCATTACATGCATTAGATTTAATGTTATTTCTAACCTGTTAGTGGTTGTGAGTGTAGATGGCTCTGGTGCCATATTCGTGCCACTTGGAGCTGATGCCATACACTTCACCGCATCTCCTTTGTAACATATGGCGTCGACTGTACCCTCATGGTGACGACCCTACATATCGGGTGTATCGGGAGCGTCTAGCCGACTCTGTGTATGAGTATCATGTCGTGGTTTCTCTGTGCACCAGTTCGTCATCGGGCTCTTCACTCATACCTCTCGGAGCGGTTATGCATCCACCGCCGCTCAGGCTGTCTAGTTTGCTGCGTTCGAGTTTCTTGTTGAGTTACGCTATACCGAGGTTCGGATGCAGAATCACCCAGGCTTTTGCTACTACCCATCTCTGCACGATGATGGTCATGTTCGCTTTCCTGTCATTGATCCAGCGTCTTATAGTGAAACTAGCCACCTTTCTTGATATATCACTGCTAGTTATCTTCTGATTCATGAGCTAGCTCGAGAGCTGACTCGTGCTCGTACTGCTTTAGCCACCGCTAGATCCTACCCTACTCCACCTTCTATGGGATTTACTCCTTATATTGTGCCCAGTTCTAGCTCGCCTATTTCCTCGGTTACTCCCCCGAGTAGCTCGGGCACCTCGACTGGAACCCACACAGTGCTCCTGCTGAGTGGGTGTCTCTTCTTGCTACCCCCGCAGCTCCCATGATCCCTTATCATCCCGCGCCTACCTCTAAGGGAGAGCCCTCGAGGCAGCGTCGTCGTGTTACTTTTAACCCGGAGGTATCGGTTAATGTCGTCAGTTCAGGATCTGGGTCTGACTCAAGAGAGGATCCAGCAGCACTGGCAGAGTCCTAGAGCATCTAGTATCCGTAGTGGTCATGTGATGTACGGATGTAACTGTATGAGCCATGATGCATCGTTGCATGTATGCGAGTAGTCACACCCGTCATGATGTCTACATTTCATGTACGAGTCTATGTATAATTATGTTGGAACTTTTTACTGTTTGCTGTGTTTCTTGATTTTTTTCGTTTTGCTCCTTCGGGTTTGTCGCTGGCTTTTCTTCCCATCTTTGGATGTTTCTCATTGCGGCTGCTTTTATTGGAAAAAATAAATAGTAGGATGATGCGGGAGTCAGCAACCTGCAGGCTTGTGAGGATGTCCCTGTTTGTCGCTCAGCAAGACAGGCATGACACTCTCCCGAGCCATATCCGCAACCACTGCCTCCACCACCAAATCCACCCTCCACTGAACAAATTATGCACATGTTTGAAGAAAGAAGGAATAATGATATGATTGAGCTGTTAAAAAGTGTGCAAGCTATGGTTGGGCAGAATGGGAATCAAAATGGTCATCACTCCAAGCTGTCAGATTTTCAAAGGACTAAGCCTCCCAGTTTCAGTCAAGTGGTTAACCCTTTGTAAGCAGATGATTGGTTACAAACTATTGAGAAGAAGCTTGAAATTTCTCGTACTAAAGAAGTTGACAAGGTTCTGTTCGCGACCCACTATCTTGAAGGAGCCACTGCTATATGGTGGGATAATGCTAAAGCTATGTGGCCTGTGGGCAAAGAAATCACTTGGACTAATTTCAAGGACCAATTCCGCAAGTACCATATTCCAGTTGGTATCAAGGTCAAGCAACATGAATTCCTCAGTCTCACTCAATGAAATCTGTCAGTAAGTGAATATTTGCACAAATTCAACCATCTGGCCCGTTATTCTCTCTATGATGTGGCCACGGAAGAAAGGAAGATCGACAGGTTCCTTGGAGGATTAAATCAACACCTCAGGAGTGCTCTATGCATGCTCGACTTTCCAGATTTCCAGTCTCTAGTAAACAAGGCCCTCATCGCAGAAAGGGACTACAAGCTTGTGCATGACAACCGACTCGCAAATAATGACCACAAGCATAAATTCGAGCCTAAGAAGGACGAGCAGCCGGTGTAGAAGGCCCGTACCTGGCAGCAGACTCAAGTAGAGTACAAACCAAATTGGCAGCATAATGTGAACAAGACCACTACCCAAGTCAAAAAATGTCGTGACCAGTCCAGTGCGTGAAGAGTGTCAGCACAACAACTCCTGCTTTAATTGTGGACAAACCGGACATTATGCCAGACAGTGTCCCAAGAAGTCAAATGCCCCATTCCGGCCGCAAGTCAACCACATGGGGCCATATCCTGCCCAGAAGACCGTCGAAGGGCAAGTTCATCACCTTTCCGCAGACGAAGCCCAGGAAAACACCGAAGTCATCATTGGTATGTTTCCTGTTAATGACATACCCGCAATAATTTTATTTGACTCTGGGGCTTCCCACTCTTTTCTTTCTTAGAGTTTTGTTTCCCGAAAAAATTTCCTTGCTCGCTTTTCGGAAGAAAGTATGATGGTTCTATCCCTGGGATCCATGCTCAAAAGCAATCTGGTCTGTCAAAATTTGGAAATTGATACCAAGAGGGTCCGTTTCCCAACTGCTTTGATAGTCATCAAGTCTACCAAGTTGGATGTTATTTTTGGAATGAACTGGTTGACCCAATATCAAGTGTGCATCGACTGTGCGACCCGAGAAGTCACCTTGACAAGTTAGGAAGGGCGATCCATAGAATTCTATGCCCGCAGAAGTATACCCAAAAGGGAACTGGTCTTCACAGCTGTAGCCGAAGAATTGAATTTGATTCTTGTGGTCAGTGAATTTCCTGATGTATATTCCCCGTGGAATTACCCTGAATGCCTTCAAACCGAGAGCTTGAGTTTGCAATTGATCTTGTGCACGGGACTGACCATTATACAAAAAGTATTATCGAATGCCTTCATCCAAAATCATGGAATTAAAGAAACAACTTGATGAGATGCTGCAGAAAGGATATATCCGCCCAAGCTCGTCACCATGGGGATCACCTGCAATATTTGTGGACAAGAAAGACGACAATCTCAGAATGTGCATGGACTACCATCGATTTTGAACGATGCCGCCATCAAGAACAAATACCCGCTGCCGAGGATTATTGATTTGCTTGATCAACTCAGTGGGGCAAAAGTATTTTCTAAGATTGATTTAAGGACCAGATACCATCAGCTCAAGATTAAGAAGGAAGATATCCCTAAGACCGCGTTCACTACCCGTTACGGTCTCTATGAATATACGGTGATGTCTTTCGGTCTCACAAATGCCCCTGCCTTTTTCATGCATATGATGAATAAGGTATTCATGGATTTCTTGGATAAGTTTGTGGTGGTTTTCATCGATGACATTCTCATATACTCTAAAAGTGACGAAGAGCACAAGGAACACCTCCGAGCAGTCTTGCAGAGACTCTGTGACCATCAGTTATATTGAAAATTTAGCAAGTATGAGTTTTGGCTCAAGAAAGTCGGATTTTTGGGACATGTTCTGTCAGCAGAAGGCATAGCTGTGGATCCCAGCAAAGTGAAAGACGTGCTTGATTGGGCAGCACCCATGACTGTATCCAAAATTCAGAGTTTTCTTGGATTAGCCGAATATTACCGCCGGTTCATAAAAGGATTTTCCAAGATTGCCAAGCCAATGACAGAGCTCCTCAAGAAAGATAAGAACTTTGAATCGACCGAGGACTGTGAGAAGAGCTTTAACGAGCTAAAAACCAGATTAACATCAGCACCAGTGCTGACTCTCCCAGACATTTACCGCAGCTTTGATGTGTATAGTGATGCCTCCATAAAAGTTATTGGATGCATACTCATGCAAGATGCAAGGTGGTAGCCTACGCATCTCGCCAGCTATGACCCAACGAAGGGAGTTACCCCACACATGATTTGGAATTGGCCGCTGTTGTGCACTCTCTAAAGATTTGGAGACATTACCTCATTGGAAAAAGATGTCAAATATTTACAGACCACAAGAGTCTCAAATATATATTTACTCAGCCAGACTCAAACCTTCGATAGCGAAGATGGCTCGAGTTGGTCAAGGACTATGATCTGGGAATAAATTACCATCTGGGAGAAGCTAACGTAGTTGCGGATGCCCTCAGTCGCAAGCCTGCCAGTTTAAATGTCATGATGGAGTCCTTGCCTCTTGAACTCCAACAAGAGATTGCTCAGCTTAACTTGGTAATTGTAAACGCCGGCCTTGCAAATATTTTGGAAGTAACTCCTACTCTCGAGGATGAGATTCGCATGGCCCAGGCTGACGACAAAATTCTACAAGGACATCTCATACGTCTGCAAAAGGGCAAGACTCAGGATTTCTCTAAGGACGCGCAGGGTACACTCAGGTTTCGAGGACGGATATGCGTACCCGAGCAAGCAGACTTGAGAAAGAAGATTTTGGTAGAAGCACATGAATTCTCATATTAGATACACCCCGGAGGTACTAAAATGTATGAAGACCTTCGACAGGTATTTTGGTGGGATGGAATGAAAAAGGACATCATATATTTTGTCGCTTGTTGTGACATATGCAACAAAGTAAAGGCGGAACACCAGAAACCCGCCGGACTTCTCCAACCTCTACCCATCTCGCAATGGAAATGGGGTGATGTCTGCATGGACTTTGTCACCGATCTACCCAGGACTCACCGAGGCAATGATGTTGTATGGGTCATAGTGGACACACTGACTAAAGTGGCTCATTTTATTCCCATCCGCACCATATATCACGCTGATCAACTTGCACAATTATATGTGTCCCGATTTGTCAGTTTGCATGGAGTGCCAAGAACAATCACTTGAGACCGAGGTTCACTGTTTACATCTGCATTCTGGTCTCGACTCCATCAAGCTTTGGGGACCACCCTCAGATACCGCACGACCTATCACCCACAGACAAACGGTCAGACTGAGCTGGTAAATAAAATTCTTGAAGACATGCTTCGAGCATGTGCTTTAGCGCATGGACCCAAGTGGGAAGATTGTCTGCCATATGCGGAATTCTCATACAACAACAGTTTCCAAACCAGTCTAAAGATGTCACCATATGAAGCTTTGTATGGCCGTAAGTACCGCACTCCATTAAACTGGTCTCAAACCGAAGACAGCCATATCTTCGGAACTGATTTAATATTGGAGGCAGAGAAACAAGTCAAGGAAATTCAAGATAGACTGCAGTTGGCTAAGTCACGACAAAAGAGTTATTATGATGCCAAGCACCGGCAAGTTAGTTTTGAGATTGGAGAACATGTGTATCTTCGAGTCACAACCATGAAGGGAATCAAGCGATTTTAGACCTGAGGCAAATTGGCACCAATTTATATTGGTCCGTTCCCAGTCATGACCAGAGTTGGCACAGTTGCTTATCAGTTGGAATTGCCACCGGAATTGTCAGAAGTACACAACATGTTCCACGTCTCACAGCTGAGAAGGTGTATTTCACCACCTGGGAAAAGGACTAGTATGTCAGAAATTGAGCTTGCCAAGGATCTAACCTATGAGGAGAGACCGTTCAGAATTTCGGATGAGGTAGAAAGGGTCACACGCAGTAAGGAGATCAAGTTTTATAAGGTTTAGTGGGAGCATCACACCGAGGAAGAAGCGGCATGGGAAAGAGAGGAATTTTTAAGGACAACCTATCCATAATTGTTTTCCCAAGCAACTGAATCTCGAGGATGAGATTCATCCAAAGTGGGGGAGGTTTGTGACAACCTAGATTTGCCTTCTCTCTTTTTCCGGACTTCCTGTTGCCTTTACTTTGGATTTGGAGTTTTGAATCAATTCAAATAGACTTGAACACTTGGGCCTACCCTTGATGTTCACCCAAGTGACCCATCCACCCCTAGCTCAACTTTCTTTCTCTGAAAAAACTCCAAAAATAACCCATGGAATATTTTTCATAAAAGAAAAATATTCAATTTCCTCCCTGAAAAACACTTCAGAGAAGTATGCTCCAAAGCAACCCTCATTTTTATTGCTCCTAAAATCCTGAGAAAATTTAAAAATATTCTTTGAACCCAAGGGCACCTCCTTGAGCAAAAATATTGCATAACTTTTTGGAATATTTTTGCTACAGAAAATCATTTATGTTCTGGACAGATTAGCCACTTTACACAGCAAGTATAATTTTCCTTGATCCTTTGGGGCAGATCTTTTCTGAGCTTCATTACCTTCCTAAGAGAATGCTAAACCCCAAAGACCAGCCCTTCAATTTTAATAGATCTCTCACAGTTAACCTCACAAGTTTTTGTCCAGAAACTTGCCAGCAAGAAGCCCACTCGCACAGCTCACCTGTGACCCATCCAAACACATAGAATGACCAAAACCACTAAGGACTACACGCCAGACATGAAGTTTGCGCTTAGCTCAGCCTAAGGTTAGAGTTCACGCGGTGACCGCGTTTGTCCAGGGGTGTTGGCATGCAGCCAGCACGCTCTGCGACGCGCCCACGCCTCTGTTGAGCGCGTGCTCGCTTCCCCGGCCACCGCACCTTGCCAAACCGCGCCAACATCCTCCTCTCCACCCCCTTAACTCTGCCCTGGCGCTCGCTGACGCCGCAGCTCGCCGCAGCAAGCACGAGCACGGCGCGGCCAAGCCAACAGTGCGCCCGTACCCCTGCGCTTGTCGCGTACCTGGCTCCTGTGCTTGGCTCCACTCGTCCACAGTTCCCGCGTGAGCCACGACGTCTTCTCCCCTCTCACTGACACCATTCGTCGCCGGGCGCCCTTCCAAAGAACTCCAGCAAGCCCTCGATCCCCGCCTCAGCCTCGCCTATAAATAGACCCCTCCCGAGCTCATTTCTCCTCACCACTGCTCTCACACAACCACCGCGACACCATAGGTTGCCGCAGCCCGGTCGGGCAGACCTCTGGCCGCCGTCCCTGACGCCGAGCTCACCGGTGATCCCCTTCCTTAGACCCTCCCTCTCCAGAGCCACTCGAGCTCAACTGACTTCTCCGACGTGTCTCTGGTGAACCTCTGGTGTGCGCTGGTGCAGTTGGAGTTGCTGGACCGGCCCTGCCTCGCCGGAATCGCCAACTCCGATGAGCTCCGCTGCTGCAGCCACTGGAGACGACCACGCCGACCTTGTCCGACCACCGTTATCCAAGACACAGATATGTGCAGGTGCGCAAGAACCTCCGCTACCCATTCCCCACTCTCAAATCGGCAGCCAAGCCCTCCTCGCCGGAGAGAGCTCCGACGACTCGCTGCCCTCCTCTGCTTCCCTCTCTCTCCCTTCAAATCTGATAGCAGGGCCCCACTGTCAGCCACTCAGCCGCGCCCGAAGCAGTATAAGTGGTGGCGCCCCGTGGGTTTATGCCTTCGACGTCACCCCCTGGTTTTCTTTTATTTCAAATTTAAATCAAATTTTGACTAGAACTTTGACTAGTTGTAACTCCTAAACCACAAGTCCAAATGAGTTGATTCATTTTGCATTGTGTTCTTACTGGAAAACCCTAGCAACATACCCAAGATGAGATTTTTATCTGCTCTCTAGATTTTCTGGTAATTTTCAGAAGTGTTTTTGATAAAAAAATTTGTCATTTGAATTGTTTTCAGAAGGAGAAGCTTGTCTTGAAGGCATCCAGGAGGAGTGTGAAGCTCCTCTAAACTAATGCAAGCCACACAAACATTTTCATGGTGTCTTTGCAATATCCATGATTTTTCCAACTTGAATATGTGATGTTTCTTGCATATAGTTATTAAATGAATAATACTTATGTTGGTTATTTTGTCATGAGCAAGATGCTTAATTTACAGAATTTAGTGCTTGAACTAAGTGAGATATAGTATAAGTAGAATTACTATGTGATCTTGCTATGAGTATGGTATGATGAGCATCGGTATTATTTTCATTTATGCATGATGAGTTTTATATGGCAAATAAGAAACTAAAAATGATGAGTACAAATAACCAGTGAAAAAGATTCAACAAAGTTTAGTGATGATTGGTGCAAGTAGAACTTTTTGATGAGTTGATCTATTATTTTCAAGAGATATGAGATGCATCTCATATGGTTGCATGAGCACCGCATATGGTGACTCAAGCATTTTATTTCAAGTTAAACCTAATGTTAATTGAACTTGAACATAAAGTCAATCGGGTCATGGTGCCACTGAATCGGGCTGACCAGTGTAACCACATTTGCCTTGTTATGGGAAGGCCATTAATCGGTCCGTTGTCATGCCTCTTGTCGGTGCCTCCAATGAGGGAAGGTTATGGTCGTGCGTTACCCTGGCCCGGTAAGCAGACATAACCTTGTGTGCCCATTGTTGTTGATATGGTACATTGTCCCCATTTGGGAACGTTTTGTTTTGCCACGACGGTGGCCATTTTGCCTTTGGTAGGCATGGGGCCACCCATGACTTAGCCCAGTGGGGAGTTAGTCGGAGTGGCCGAAAGATGTCATGGCAATGGGAGAGTTCTGTCGGAATGCCGTTGGTCCACCCGAATAGGAGTGTGAGGGCATGGGTTCCGTGGTGTGGGTACAGTGCCCTACCTCTGTAGAGTGTATTAAATCTATCGATAGTCGCGCCCGCGGATAAGGGCCCAGTTCATAAGTAAGTCACACCATGGATCAACTTTTTGTAAAGTAATCTTGCACACTAAGTTATTTGCATTGCACTGGTTGTATCATGATGATGTTAGTGAGACTGACCGTTATGGTTCCGTTTGTGATCCGCGAATGATTACCGTCTGGTTGCAAGGCAACCCGTCGGTAAGAGAGTCCGAGAGACTCGGTGCACAAGATTGGATGCATGGCATGAGAAGCATGTTGTTGTTTGCTTTTAACTTGATTAAATGTCATGATATTGTTTGTCATTATGTTTATGCTTGTTGTGAGCTTGCAAGTACATTCAATGTACTGACCTGGAGTGCTATGCCAGATTTTAGGAAAGTCTAACTGGATCAGAGTGCTGCCGTGTCTAGATCGTGTCCGCATCGGTGTCCCTGTGCTATGGAGTCCCGCTTCGTCATCGTTCCGCTGCCGCATAGTTGTTGTGATTGAGGCCCCTTTATGTTCACTACATAATGTACATATTGTGCAGCCGCACCGAGTGTGCCGCTTGGCCTCGCTACTTGATGTAATATCACACTATGCTTCCGCTAGTATCAATAAAGTGGTTGTTTTCTGTACAAAGATGTTGTGTATTGCCAGAAGACGTGATCTCTGGGTTGGCAATGCAAGGTAAACCGGTTTCTCTGAGCCGGGGTGCCACATCTATAGTGGAATCTCTAGAAAGACTTATATTTAGGAACGGAGGGAGTGTCATGTATGACATCTACATCTCTAATTTAGCAGCCAGTAGTGGAAATCATTGTCTGCACATAGGGATTATTGGCCGAAAATCCTAGCAAAGAATGCTGGCAGGCACACAACAATACAAGAGATAGAGAGACACACACACTTACAAGATCATAGCAATGCCTCAGTCCAGGATTTTGGTTGGCCAAGCTGTTAGATCCAGAAGAAACATCATCCTTGTAGTTTTTTCCAGCTGCATAACATGTAACAACGACCTGTTAGTATATTTGAAGTACATCGGGTAGGTAATGCTGGAAGGGTTTAAAGGTGACAAGTACGTAGGTCATGGTGGGTGCTTGGCATCTTGCCAGACGGTGGGAATCATGTTAGAAATGTCAAGGGAGATGATGCTGCGCTGGCTGTCGGGGTTCGGTAAGGAGATCTAGAACTGTCGAGTAGGGTGTTTGTGGAGTGGCTCCAGTAGGGCAGACTATAGTGTGGGCGAAGCGGATCTGAGGCCATGGACGAGGGTGTCGGTGAAGCTGCTCCGGTGGTTAGGTTCAGGATGGTGTCAACGATGTGGATCTGCGGCCGTGGACGGGGAGTGAGAAGCTGCTCCGGTAGGTTGGACGAGGGTGCGATGAAGCGGATCTGTGGCCGTGGACTTGTGCATTGGCAAAGCGGCCCCGGTAGGGTTGAGAATGGTATAGGCGAAGCTACTCCCGTAGGGTTGAGGATGGTGTCAGTGAAGTAGCTCCGATAGGGTTGAGGAAGGTGTCGGCGAAGAGGACCAGAGGCCGTCGACGGGGGCGTCGGTGGGGCGGCTCCGGGGGTGTGGATGTGGGGAGTACGAAGGAGCCGCTGTAGATGCACTACGGTTGATGAGAGTATCGGCGAAGCAGATCTAGCGCCGTGCACAAGGACGACACTGAATGGGCTGTGGTACAGTGGTGGATGAGCAATCTACTTGTTTCTAAGGGAGGTGGGAGGGGTAGATGCGTACGCAGAAGCAGATCTGGCGAGGTGGACGCCGCTGGCAGTGAATGAGCTCTGGTATGCCGGTGGATGAGTAGTCTAGGGTTTCGAGAGGGGAGGGGTAGAAAGGCCGATGAAGTATGGACGACGTGGTGTAAGATGCTCTGCTGTTGTGGAGTTAGTCATTTTTGCAGGAGGGGGAGAACAAATGGGGGTGCCATGTGGTGGGGGGAACTGGAAGTTACCAAAGCAACCCCAACCTATTATGTAAATGAGGGTCGTATTGTAACTATTGTTCTCCATTCACCAAGGACAAAAGGGGAATTTCGCATGCTAAAGACTAGGTGGAGGAAATTTTAGAAGGAGGCGGGAGATTTTGCCGCTCGCGAGATCGTTCATATCCAATTTCAACTAATTTTGGACAATGCTAGCGGGAAGGTCATGCGAGACTATGTACATGGGGCACACGTCAGCAGTTAATAACTGGTATGAAGTCCACCCCAGAAAAAAGACAATAACTCGGGATGATGCACCGATAACTTGGACGTTCACACGGGCGCGGCCAATCGTACGTGTGTAGAGGTGCGTTCACAAAAAAGGATCAAACACTCAGCCTATGTATTTCTCGTGTAAATATATAATTTAGTGCCATTGGTTATTTACTTTAAACATAATGCATTGACGTGTTATTGTAGCGGCGCACAAAAAGAAATGGATATTGTAGTCCCACAAAAGAATGGATATTGTAGTCCGCTACTTAAAAGTGTTACCTCATATGATTACATAGCCTCCATTTCATAAACTGCATACCCGTTGAATTCATATATGAATATTACATATATTACTTCATAATAGAACCTTAAATCCTCCAAGACTAATGAATTTGAATGCAAGACTAACAATGGTGCATGTACATGATAGCTATAGTGGTTGTTCGAAGAAACATCATTGTAATGTTGGCATGCACAATTGAAAAGGATTATTTGGAAAAAAATGTGATATGTGAGTGCCCAATCTTTATAGCGTTGAATCGATATTGTATCTTTGGCCACGATACGAAGTAGATATTGATTTATGTTCAAGCGATGCACGCCCACGATTGCTAGATAGTGATACATGACTGAATTGTGCAATCTCTCTCACACGCATACATATCTTATTTCTCCGTGGGCATCGGAATCACACACGCGCACTTCGTGTATTCTTCTCCCTCCGTCAAGGTTAGAATTCGTCTTTCTACCCCGTCCTACAAGTCTCTCACACATAAACACACACGTTCTCTCTGTCGAACACACCCACCCCTTTAATTCCGCCCACCCACCGCCACTAATGTCTCAAAGTATAATTATGTCTCGCACACATATGCCTAAGGTTAACTCGAGTCTCAGAACCATATGAATACATACAACGGGATTCCAGTAGGGCACCTTTTTTAGATTTCTCCCCCCCCTCTCTCTCTCTCTCTCACACACACACACACACACACTACCCGAAATCGAAGGAGTAGGGTGGCACCTCGATCTTGATAGTAATCTATCTACTGGCTTCTCTCTCAAACACACACACTCACACACACACACTCGCTAGTTGTGCCTCTATGCCTGTCGCGTGCACACTCTCG
>NC_057795.1:392004629-392064175 GCF_018294505.1 Triticum aestivum | reverse complement strand
TCGATATGTCTTTCTCTCCCTCCCCCTCTCCACCCCCAACAATGACAGCAGAAGGGTGACAACTCGATCTTGATCTTAATCTATCAGTTGGCTTCTCTCTCAAACACACACACACACACGCACGCACACACACACACACACACACACACTAGTTGTGTCTCTGTGCCTCGCTCACACACACTCGATACGGCTTTCTCTTTGTAGCCCCCTTGATATGTAGACTTCTCGCGCGCGCACAACTATAGTGACGATGACGCTGAACCAGTGTGCCTTGTTTTTACCGGCCTCATGAGATAGTTTCACTCTGTTTTCTGTTAATTAACATGGCAACCTTTTCTTTGTTACTACTAGTGAATTTGGGATCACTCGGGCAGACATAAAATATATCACTTCAACCCAATTATTGCAGTAACTATTTAAAAAGAAACTAGCAAGATGCCCATGCATTGCACGACACATAAAGATGCATTTGTACGAGTAGTTTATCTTGTGAGAGAAAAGGATGAATGAGGGAAGGCCTTATTTGCAAATGTGGAGAGGGTTGTGGGTATCTTTTTGCAAAATTGCCATAGTTCCTTCCTATCCGTCAGATATAAATCAGACGGCCTATATTACAGGATGGCAGGCACACCATCATCACCAACTCTGTTTTCTACTCCCTCCGTTCCTAAATATTTGTCTTTTTAGAGATTTCAACAAGTGACTACATATGAAGCAAAATGAGTGAATCTATCCATATGTGGTAGTCCATTTGAAATCTGAAAAAGACAAATATTTAGGAACAAAGGGAGTATAAGAGTAGACATAGAGATACATCTCTAGCATCGTCCACAACGAACATCTGCTGGACTGGTTAGCGCCGGATGCTCGCAACGTGATGACCTGAGTTCGAATTCTGTCTTTAACTTTAGATTATTATATTATATATTTTTTAATATACACTTCTTTCGCTACTATACTGGCAGTGGAACCCACAGAGTGCTTAGAATACAAGATTAAGGATGGATTTTTTTCTTTTTAACTTTTTGTATGAAGCTGTAGCCACCCTCCAAGTCATGTACACTATACATGCAATTAACTTTTCATAGAGGGAGAATCACACACACAATTAACTCAAATGGATTTTTTCCTCACCTACACATAGCTTTGGTCGTACATGACTTTGCTAGTTGCCGGTGTTTTTTTTGTGCATGGGTATTGGCTATGTGCATCCTAGCTATGCAGAGGCCGGGTGTGTGTGCTCATAGTGCTTGTATCCGCTTGATGCTTCATTTTGAGTCAATAAAATCCACCCTTTATCGAATTTTTTAACTCAAATGGATTGGATGTGACTCTATTATTTCCAGCATAAGAGGATCTCCGACGGCAGCCGACAAATTTCCTCCCGCTTCCTTCCGCGGAGGACGACATCCAACGCCATCGACATACATTTTCACAACCTAACGAACCAGAGGAAATTCTTGCAAACACGGATTGATTTCATATAAGCATGAAGGATTTCTTATAAAAAATCCGGATCTTCATATAAACATGACAAATGTCATTACATTTACATGAACTAAGCCATGCTGATCCGGCTCTCGTGGTATAATTAATACCTAATCTAAATGGCCACCCGTGGATCCCGTTGTCTTCCTCATGTCCGATAGACACTTGCGGGGTCGACGAAGGTCCTCGGAAGAGACGAAGCGGCAAAGAAACCACCTGTATACGCAGTCGTCGCCTCGGTGGTGGCCTTCATGGGACCCAAGTGGCGGCAGCCTCCCGTGTTCTACTACTCCTCGACGATGGTGGCGGACATGGAGAAGCTTGTCACGGACTCATCACTCTCCGCACACCCTGCTTCTGTCTCTACCTGCATGGCACTGCCGCAGGCATGGGAGGCGTTCCCACAGACATGGGAGGCACGGGCACCGCAGACACTAGTGGCGCAGTACGACACGGTAGCGACGACACCCGTGCCGCCATGCTCACCGCCGTGGCGGTGTGGAGCAACTCTCCACTCCTCATCGAGCTAAACTAGAGTGGCGAGTTGCTGAACCACGCGCCGGCTTGGGGCGACAACTGGCTCCGTCGGGCCAAGCAAGGTAGGTGAAGCACCGAGCGGCCTCGCTCATATCCGGAGGGCTCGGCGGGCCTCCCACCCGAGTAGTATACCGGAGAACGGCTCCTCGGAAGCCATCGAAAGAGTGGAGAAAATGGTGAAGGAGGAGATGGGGGAGCGGCGGAGGGGTGCGATTATTGCCCGATGTCTGGCCTCGTTTAAACAGAGGGCGGACGGTAGGAGCTTAGCCGACGTCTGGCCTCGTTTAAACTGAGGGCGGACGGGAGGAGCTCGATCGGTGTTGCGTTTAATTCTAGCCCGCCCATGAATGGAGGTGTGGTCGGAGTAGGTTTCTTGGTTTGCATGCGGGTTTAACGGAGGCATTTGATGGAAGCGAGGAGGCGTGTTCAGCTTGGCATGCAGTGAGTGGCACAATACTATTTGATTTGACAGCTACTAGTAAATCAGGACAGTTCCCGATATGGATTTAATGCAGACAAGGGAGAGGGTAGCGGTTATCGAAATGTTGAACGGCCAATGATGCATCCTAAATGCACGTTGGAAGTAATGGGAGGAGGACGGGGAAAAGAGGCAGCATGCTGTGAATGCTATGCAGATTTCACTCATATAAAGGCGCCCCTCCACTCCAATGCATCTACCACATCGTACGCACCTAAGCACCTACACTACGCACAAAAGTGCTCACTCCAGACCCATGGTGGCGATGCACGCGAGAGGCCAGCGGCTGTGCCAGATGGTCCATGATGCCGGCCTGCGGCATAGCACCGAGGATCATCTCCAGATGGTGTTGGCGACCAGCTGGTTCATGGCCATCGTCGATGCCAGCTAAAACTCTCAGTTGGACCAGATGATCGCTGCCACCATCAACAAGTTGACCATCGTCAAGAAGCTCGTGGACGACATCGCCATACTCCTCCAGCCCATGCGGCCGGGCTCCTCATCGCCTGCCACCCGAATCGGCCTCTATGGCTAGAACCTCTTTCAAGCACTGGTGGCCCTACGACTGCCCGCCGACGCAACAAAGAATGTCCACCTGGAGGTCGCGCTCACCACGAGGCGCCTTGCCCTGCAAGAATTCGTCGACCTACACATCCACGTGTACGAGGAAGTCGTGTACATAGGTAGTACCTACAAGGCCGGTGAGGACGCTATGACATTAACCTTCGTCAACCGGCTGGAAGCCTTGGATGCCTTTGTTGAGAAGCACCTTGACCTCGCCACAGAAGTCGTTGCTCCTAAGCCGCCGGTCGGTGGCCAGGCACACTGAGTATAGGAGGAGGAGGTCGTACATTGATGGATGCATCTTTCTTCTTGCATCCTATAACCACCACCGCGGTTGCATCATCATGGCCTTAATTCTTATTGTGCTATTGCATTCTCGTTCTAGTCAATACAGACATGTGTGATCCCTTTGCTCACATTTGGAGGCAATTATATGCATCACTGTAACTAGTACTCCATCCGTCAATTTAGAAGTTGTGCTTACCTTTTCCATCAAGTTCGTAATTTATGGTCGATGCTTGACCCGACCTATGAACTACTCCTAAATTCAAAAACTGAGGCTGAACCTATAAATTCAAAACTACTCGTGCAACACACCTATCATGTTCGCAAGTTCAAAACGAGAAACTGGAACACATACATGAAGCATGTCCCTTCCCTGTCGCATACCACACTATCGTTCCGCCCCCCGGTAAATGCGCATTGGCTAGGCTTTATATCACTACAACATGTGGGACCGCATGTGACCAAACCGATGATGCGCCAACCTAGCTACTACCCTTCTTATCTGGTGGGAAAAGTCCCGCCCTAGCGTTTCCATTCGTTATTTCTATCTATTGATCGTGCCAAGGAGCAGAACCAAATGTTACAATTTATACATGTTTCTGTACTCCCATAAAAGACTCGGTTAGTGATGGTGGTGTGTCTACCATCCGTCATTCTGACCATTAGATCTACATCTAACGGCTGTGAGGTAAGTTGTGGCATTTTTTCAACAATAGCCCACTTCTCTGCTCCAATGTGTAGAAAACCCCTTGTTATCTTGAAAGCAACCACATCCCTCACTCACCTCATCAAAACATCCTGAGAAATATATTTTGAGTGAAAAGTAATATATTTTTAGTAGTATATATGTATATATAAAAAAGAGTGTTTTCTTTTAAGTGTGTGAACAAGTACTATTCTACTTTGGATCCGTTGCAATGCACGGGCACATTGCTAGTAAAAGGAAATGGCTTATCGCGTTCGCGTTGCACCCCCACACGCCCAGAACACGGGAGTACTCCACGACCCGTCCAGCACACCACATACCTAGGGAAGGTGTGTTGCCTAGAATCTTCACTTTGATGTGGAACCTTAGTTGAGCAAACCGACTATCGGCAAACCGCACCCCGCCCACCGCATTGGAAAACAGAAACGAGGAGGGGAAGATCTAGCTGTAGCATGGAAGCCAAGAAATTTAGTGTCAGATGGGACTCGTTGATACTCCCTCCTTTCCGGTTTATAGGGCTTATCTCAACTTTTTTGTTTTTCCAATTTAAAGGGCTCACCTCCATCTCATTTTTAGGGGGTGTTTGGTTCGGGGACTTTTTAGTCCCAGAGACTAGAAAAAGTCCCTAAAAAGTCCTAGGACTTCTGAACCAAACACCCCCTTAGTTTTCGAGGTGCATTAAATCTTTGCATGCAAGAATTAAAAAGGAACACACCAATGCATGTAATGTTCCTACTCATCTAGTGGCCAAGCATGCATGCACTGCAATTAATGCAAATTAATGCATGAGTTTAATTTGAGTAGTTTTGTAAAGTACGAGATACATTCCTCCACTCACAAAATGCCTTGGTTGATGAGATTTAAGATTTGAGCCCTGTAAACCGGAAATGAGGGAGTAGAGTAGGAGCACTCCGTACTACACCTACTACAAAGTTTGTACTACTACTACTACTACTACTACTACTACTACCACTATACAACTAGGTACGTTCACGACACAACATCGTAGGAACAAAAAAGGGAAGATCTTGTTTTGGGTGATTTATCTCTATTTCAGTCAACGTAGTATGAATAATATGATGCGGGGGGCACCCATGAAGCCACGTGGCACGTCTGGAGGTCTTATTTAGAGCTTCTTGTGTGGATCGATCACACTATCGTGCCGGTCGTTCGAGAAGAACGTGTATGGGTACTTATAGTAGAGCCGAATCGCGGTCACCTGGACCATTGGATCAACATCAATCAACGATTTATATTGTGTACGTGCAAATACATGCATTGACTCCGTAAAAATAATGAATATAGAATGTATAATACATATACCGCATATTGGGTTTCTCTAAAGTCAAACTTTGTATACTTTCAACAATTTGTAGGAAAAAGTATTAACATATACACCACCAAATATATAACATTTGATTCATCATTGCTTTTATTTCCATATTGTTTTCACTAAATTCGGTCAAGCTTTATAAAATTCGGTCAAGCTTTATAAAATTTGGATGTTGTCAAAGCTATATATGTGCGGAGTAAATTACAAACGGAGGGAGTGGAATAGATATAGATATAACTATACAAATAAAAAATATAGTAATATAGTCTATAGATACAAATAAGGCTACTACCCTTTTTATACGTTAGAACTCGCGTTGTTGTGTACACATTGTTTTGTTTTCAATATAATTTGCATTTGCGGGGTGTGTGTAGGACTACCGCCTTTTATTCAGTACCAGCAACCCCACCATTATCCTTAATTACTTCATGTTGGCAATTATGATTGCATTATCTTAGTTCTAACCGATTCTTCGGTTGCTTTGAGGAACTCCATCCCGTATTCAGGTTGATTTTGTGCAGACGACAAGATCACCGTGCTGTCGAGTCCTATCCAGCTCTCTCACACACAAACAGATGATGTCTGTGTGTCCCTTCATCGCACACACAATATCGCTCTCCCATATCCGCAACCTCGTAACCTTGTCGATCCCGATGTTACACCTCTCTCTCTAACACACACATACCCTCTCTCTCTCCCCCTTTCAGACACTCCTCTCTCTATGACACACGAAGTCTTCCGAACACGCATATGCCCCTATCTCGTTAGGTATGGCTGCCCCCTTCCCCCTCTTTGTCACACAAATATCCTCTCTCTATATATCTCTTGCAATAATACATGCATAGTCTAAATTGAAACCAAGTACAAAATGAGCTCTGATTACAAAAATCAAATCCACTCCCAAACATAATAAGAAAATAGGGTGAAATCATGCACACAAATATTTGTTGCGTGCATGAATGTCAATGATATGGATGTACTACATCACACACACCCATTTCACACGAATTACATTAAACCCTTCTCAAAATATGGTGCGCATGTGATGTTTGTTGTACTGCTCCTGCCAGCCTTCCTCCGATACGTTCCAACGTATTGTGCTACTTCTGATTCTATTTTCTCCTCAGACCATGTGAAACTACGAAAAGGTCACCCCCCGCCCCCACTGGTACTATAGATCGAAGCTCGCATACGGACACAACACCCATTGGATCACGCAGCCATTGCCGAAGTGGACGGCGCCGCGGCCTGGGAAGAGGTCGGAGTCACCGACATTGCTAAGGTGGAGCACGACCTCTACGGCCGCGAGTAGCGCGCACTGACTATCCATGCGGAGGACAGCGTGATCTAGCGGCTCGCCGTCATCGGCCACAAGGGATAGATGTGCTCCAGCAACATGCCCTGCAGCCAGGAGGAGGTGCATCGCGTCCTTGCTGCTCACAATGTGGACGAGCGGGTTCTTCAGCAGCATGCCCGCGAGCATCGCAATGTTGAGGGCATGCCCTCGAACATCGCAACATCGTTGCTCTCAATGTGGATGAGTGTGTGCTCCGGCAGCACGCCTGCAAACATCGCATCCTCGCCGCACACAATGTGGACGAGTGCATTCTCCAGCAGCATGCTCGCGAGCATTGCATCATTGCCGCCCGCGAACATTGCATCGTTGCCGCTCTCGATGTGGACGAGCGCGTGCTCCGGCAGCACGCCCGTGAACATCGCATCCTCATCGCTCGAGCGCACGAGCGTGTGCTCCAATAGCACGGCCGCGAGGATGGCATCCTCACGGCTCACGAGATGGTTGAGCGGGTGCTCCAGATAGTACCCCTGGAGACGGGACGCGAGCACCACGCTGATACGCCTCTAACGTATCTAATTTTTTTGATTGTTCCATGCTGCTATATTATCATTCTTGGATGTTTTACAATCATTTTATAGCAACTTTATATCATTTTTGGGACTAACCTATTGACATAGTGCTAGTGCTAGTTGTTGTTCTCTGCTTGTTTTTTACATCGCAGGAAATCAATACCAAACGGAGTCCAAACGAAGCGAAACTTTTTGTCGATTTTTTTGGCCCAGAAGACACAAGATGGGCCGAAGACGTACCAGAGGGGTGCCTTGAGGGGGGCACAACCCACCAGGGCATGCCTGGGGGCCCAGGCCTGCCCAGGTGGGCTATGCCCACCTCAGTGGCCTGCCGCACTGCCTCTTTGCTCTATAAACACTCCAATATTCCAGAAACCATAGGGGTGTCGACGAAAATCAATTCCAGCCGCCGCAAGTCCCAGAAACCACAAATGGTCTCTTGGACCATATGCGTGCGTAGTTCATTGTAGACCTACGGGTCCGTAGTTAGTAGCTAGCTGGCTTCCTCTCTCTCTTTTCATTCTCAATACAATGGTCTCTTGGAGATTTATTTGATGTAAGTCTTTTTGCAGTGTGTTTGTTGGGATCCGATGAACTTTGAGTTTATGATCAGATCTATGTTTTTATCCATGAAAGTTACTTGAGTCTTTTGATCTCTTATATGGATGATTACTTATAGCCTCGTATTTCTTCTCTGACATTTGGGTTTTGTTTGGCAACCTTGATCTATTTATCTTGCAATGGGAAGAGGTGCTTTGTGATGGGTTCAATCTTACGGTGCTTGATCCCAATGACAGAAGGGGAACCGACATGTATATATCGTTGCTAAGGATAACAAGATGGGGTCTATTTCTACATAAATAGATCTTGTCTACATCATGTTATCGTTCTTATTGCATTACTTTGTTTTTCCATGAACTTAATACACCAGATGCATGCTGGATAGCGGTCGATCTGTGGAGTAATAGTAGTAGATGCAGGCAGGAGTCGGTCTACTAATCTTGGACGTGATGCCTATATAATAATCATTGCCTGGATATTGTCATGATTATTTGAAGTTATCAATTTCCCAATAGTAATTTGTTTACCCACCGTATGCTATTTTTCTCAAGAGAAGCCACTAGTGAAATCTACGGCCCCCCGGGTCTCTTCTTTATTATATTTGACTTCACGATCTATTTTTATTTGCTTTTATTTCCAGATCTATTAATCCAAAAATACAAAAATACCTTGCTGCAATTTTTATTTATTTATTTTATCTTGCGTTCCTGCGAGATCTATTTATCCAATCTACTACAATTTTACCTATCTTTTTACCCGTGAGGGATTGACAACCCCTCTCTTACGTCGAGTTGCAAGTATTTGTTCTTTGTGTGCAGGAGCTGTTTACGTGGTGTTGCGTGGTTCTCCTACTGGTTCGATACCCTTGGTCTCATCACTTAGGGAAATACCTACCGTAGTTGTGCTGCATCATCCCTTTCTCTCTGGGGAAATACCGACGTAGTTCAAGCCGCATCAAAAGGAATTTCTAGCTCCGTTGCCGGGGAGGATCAAGTCAAAATAGTCTCCCGACAACTCGTCGGGGAGACATCATCAACATCTACCAAGTTCCTAATCACAAATCTCATCTCCTTGCAATTTAAATTATTTTCCATTTGCCTCTCATTTTACTCCCCCCCCACTTCACAAAAATTTACCGTTTTGTTCCCCCTCTTTTTCGTTCGCCGTTTTCTCGCCAGATCTGTTTTTGAGTGCAATCTTGTTTGCGTAGTCTTGATGCCTCAAAGAAAATATTATGATGTTCCTTACCCCAATATTTTGCTTGAAATTGAGAAAAGTACTAAGGAATATATGACTACACAATTTAAGCACAACAAATATTTTACCGAAGAACTTAAGGTACACTCTATTGTGCTGGAAGCTATAACTAAACAACTTGATGATATTAGTAGAGAAGTTTGCAATCTCCAATCTAAGTATGCTTTTGCTGAAAGTTTGCTAGGTAAAATATCCGATGCACAAGCTACCCTAGTAAATCAAATGGCCGCTAAACAAATTTCATTAGAAGATAAAAGTGATGAAGATCTTAAAATGATTGGTGTTTCTTCTATTGACTCTTTGTTTAGTAAAATTAAAATTGATGATAAAGGGACTGAAGAAGAGCCAACTTTAGCTAGAAGGCATCCCGATAATTCAGAGGGTGAAAATTTTGTTGAGAAAATTGATAAAAGTGGGTTTGAAGAGGTCAAAACTTTAACTAGTGATGTGCCCACTCTTTTGGATTACAAAGACTTTAATTATGATAGTTGCTCTTTGATTGATTGTATTTATTTGTTGCAATCCATGATAAATTCACCCCATGCTTATGAACAAAATAAAGCTTTTACTAAACATATCGGTTATGCTATGATGAAAGCTTTGGAAGAAAAGTCGGAATTAGAGGTTTCAATTCCTAGAAAATTACATGATGAATGGGAACCTACTATCAAGGTCAAGATTAAAAATTATGAGTGTTTTTATTTATTGACTTGGGTGCTAGTGTTTCTACAGTTCTGAAATCTTTATGTGATGTGCTTGGCCTTACCAATATTGAAGAATGTTCTTTAAATTTGCACTTGGCGGATTCTACTATTAAAAAGTCTATGGGAAGAATTAATGATGTTCTTATTCTTGCAAATAGGAATTATGTGCCCATAGATTTTATTGTTCTTGATATTGATTGCAATCCATCTTGTCCAATTATTCTTGGTAGACCGTTTTTATGTACTATTGGTGCCGTGATTGATATGAAATAAGCCAGTATTAAATTTCAATTTCCACTAAGGAAGGGTATGGAACACTTCCCTAGAACCGGAATTAATCCACCATATGAACCAATCATGAGGGCATCATATGGATCTAGAAACAAAGATGACAATACTTAGATCCTTTGGTTATGCCTAGCTAGGGGCGTAGAATGATAGCGCTCGTTGGGAGGCAACCCAACTTGTATCTTTTTGCTTTTTGGTTTTCTTGTTGTTTTCAATAAATACCCAATTATGCCTCTTGTTAGAAGTGTTTTGTGGTTTAAATTAGTGTTTGTGCCAAGCAAAGCCTTTGGGATCTTGTTGGTGATAGTTGATTTGATTTTGTTTAAAAACAGAAACTTTTGCGTCAGAAAAATAATTTTCATAAATCACAGAAACGTGCTTTTGCTCTGAATTTTTACAAAAGAATGATATACAAATTGCCCAAATTGTCCTAATTTTTCAGAATTTTTGGAGTTAAAGAAGTATATGAAGTCCCCTCATTACTACAGATTTTTATATTTTTGACAGATTCTGTTTTCTTTGCGTTGTGTGCTTGTTTTGATGATTCTATGGTTTCCTTGGAAGAGTTTTTGCCACAGAAAAGTTGGTATACAGTAGATATAATGGAAAAATAAAATATGAATGGGTTCTCAACAGTATTTACAGTAGTGATATGTTTTCTTAGACTAATGGATCTCATGAAGGTTTTGTTGATTTTTGTGTGGTTGAAGTCTTCAAGTTCTGGGTGATATTACGATGGATGAAGGAATAAGGATTAGCAAAAGGCTAAGCTTGGGGATGCCTGGGGCACCCCAAGATAATATTCAAGATGAATCAAGCAACTAAGCTTGGGGATGCCCCCGAGTGGCATCCCCTCTTTCTTCTAACAACCATCGGTATTTTACTTGGAACTATATTTTTATTCGTCACATATTATGAGTTTTGCTTGGAGTGTCTTGTACGATATGAGTCTTTGCTTGTTTTTATTTTTATTTTAAGTCATGAATCCTTGCTGGACACACCTATTTGAGAGAGCAAAAATTATGCTTTGACTTGTTAGAATTGCTCCTATGCTTAACTTAAATTTTTAGAGCATTGGAATTCCTCTAGTGCTTCACTTATATCTTTTTGAGCACGGTGTGCTTTGTAATCTTTGAAGAAATTCTCTCATGATTCACTTAGATTAATTTGAGAGAAACAAATATGATTCTCATGTTCTCATTTATATTTGTTTGAGCTTATTAAAAAAGCAACATATAAAATTAGTCCCAAAGTGATAGATATCCAAGGAGGATATAATAAAAACTTTCATGAAGATTATTGGACAAAATAAACTTGATTCTTTGTAATAGTTTTGATATATATTGATATAATATGTGAGTCATGTTGATGAGTAATTATGCTTTAGTAAGAATATGGGTGTTAAGGTTTTGATTCCCTATGCAAGCATGAAAGTCAATAGTTATGCAATGAAATTATATCCTACTTGTAGTGCATTATTTGGTGTTAGTTATGCTTAATGCTCGCTTATGAGATTTTTTGTTTCTTGGTTGGATGCTTCCTAGTCTTCTGCAAGCCTTCATTTGCATTAAGTACGATCACTATTGTGCATCCAAAATCCTTGAAACCAGTTTTTGCCACATGAGTCCACTATACCTACCTATATCCGGTATTTCCTTGCCGTTCTAAGCAAATATGTATGTGCCATCTCTAATTTTCAAAATATACTTCTCTTTTGTGTGCTCGTACCGCTCATGAAACGGTAGGGGGTGGCTTATATTTTTCCATGCTAGATGTGTTATTCTCAAGATGAGTGTTTATTCACTTGACATTCCACAAGAGTACGACAAAGGTATTAGGGATACCCAGTCCCGAAATGAAAAATGAATTTACTTTATGTTGTCAAATAATAAATTCCTTGGAAAGTGTTGGTATGGACGGCACCGGTGGATTCGGTTAGCCGTGGAATGTGAAAGTATGGTGAAAAAAGGAATAAACTTTATTTTCTATTTGGCAACCGCCTATGATATATCTAGCATGGAAAGTATTGGGAACTACTCGATCGTTTCCGTTGACAAGAAAAGCATGCCACCCAAAATGTTTTATCTCTACCTTTTTCGCTTTGAGCTCTGGCACCTCTACAAATCCCTACTTCCCTCTGCGAAGGGCCTTTCTTTTACTTTATGAAATTATTATTTTTATTTGAGTCTCCATCTTCTCTTATAAAGCACCAACTAAGGGGCACTATGATCATACTTGAGCATTGGGTGTAGCTAATATGTGAGTGTGTTTCATGAATGGATCAATGATTGAGCATAATGAGCTAGGGATAACTTGATTTAGTGTTGATTTGAAAGACATGGTTGTTTGTTGACATGCTTGAGCATTGAAATCTTCTTGTCAAAACTAGACTATTGCTTTGAACCATGTAAAAGTCCAAATGTCCATGCTATAAAGAAATATGTGCTGAACATGTTAGGCAGCATTCCACATCAAAAATTCCGTTTTTATCATATACCTACTCGAGGACGAGCAGGAATTAAGCTTGGGGATGTTGATACGTCTCCAACATATCTATAATATTTGATTGTTCCATGCTGTTATATAATCATTCTTGGATGATTTACAATCATTCTATAGCAACTTTATATAATTTTCGGAGACTAACCTATTGACATAGTGCCCAATGCCAGTTGCTGTTTTCTGCTTGTTTCTTACATCATAGGAAATTAATACCAGACGGAGTCCAAACATAGCGAGACTTTTTGTGGATTTTTTCTGGACCAGAAGACACAAATTGGGCCGAAGACGTACAAGAGGGGTGCCCTAAGGGGGGCACAACCCACAATTGCGCGCCTGGGGGCCCAGGCGTGCCCAGGTGGGATATGCCCACCTCGGTGGCCTCCCGCACTGCCTCTTTGCTCTATAAATACCCCAATATTCCAGAAACCCTAGGGGAGTCGACGAAAATCAATTCTAGCCGCCCCAAGTTCCAGAAACCTCTCACCGCCAGCTCAAGCAGTGGGCGCGTGAGATCACAGCGGTGGAGCCATCACTCGACGCACGAAAGCCACTAAGGTGGTCCATCACGCCTATAATCTTTGACACCGAGGACCACCCTGATCGCACAACTACGGTCGGGTGTTTGCCATTGTTGGTTTCACCAACGATCCGCAACCTCAAGGTGACAAAGATGCTAGTTGACAGCGGGGCCGGCCTGAACTTGATCTCGCCTGTTGTGATCAAAAGGCTGTAGATTCCTGATGGAGACCTCGAAGAGACGGGCACGTTTCAAGGGGTCAACCCAGGAAGAAGCCAGCCAAAGGGAAAGGTCACACTGCGCGTGACATTCGGAGGCGAGTTGAACCACAGGACGGAGAGGATTATCTTCGATGTGGCTGAGATCCCCTTGCCCTACAACGGGATCCTCGGCCGCCCGACACTGGCCAAGTTCATGGCGGCGTCACATTACGCCTACAACACGCTGAAGATGCCTGGGCTAATGAACATCATCACCGTCCCCTCCGATAAGAAGGATGCACTGATCTGTGCTGACCAACTCTACCAGGAAGCAGTTGCAGCAGCTGCCGCCAATGCACTTGCTCCTGCCGCTGAAGCCCCGGGAGGGAAGAAGACCGGCGGGACCGCTCGCACCCACTCCGGCAAGCACACCTCTTTGGAGTGCCGTGCCCCGTCAAGGACGTGCCAGAGAGCTCCACCGGCAAGAGCAAGAGATCCAGAGCTACACCACCAGAGACCAAGAAGGCGTCCATCAAGGAGGACGACACGGGAGGAGCTTTCACCATAAGCTCCACCCTCGATAGCAAATAGGAAGGTGATCTCGTCACTTTCCTGCGGGCGAATGTCGATGTGTTTGCATGGCAAGCATCTGACATCCTCGGCGTTCCCAAGGAGGTGATTGAGCACCATCTTGCTATATGTCCTCATGTGCAGCCCGTCAAGCAGAAGGTCATGAAGCAAGATTTGGAAAGACAACTGTTCATCACAGAAGAGATCAGAAAGCTAGAAGCGGCAGGTTTGGTGAGAGGAGTACTCCATCCGACGTGGTTGGCAAATCCGGTGGTGGTGCACAAGGTAAACGGGAAGTGGAGGCGGTGTATTGATTACACATATATCAATATATAAGGCCTGTCCAAAACACCTTTTCCCATTGCCGTGCATTGACCAGATTGTTGACTCCATGGCCGGGTGTGACTTGTTATCATTCCTCGACGCCTACTCAGGATATCATCAGATTTTCATGACGAGAGAAGATGAAGAGAAGACATCATTCATCACCCCATATGGTACGTATTGCTTTTTATGGATGCCTTTCGGGTTGAAGAGTGCTGGCTCGATGTTTGTAAGAGCAGTCCAAATTGGTTTTGAGCCCCAGCTACATAGAAATATGGAAGCCTATATGGATGACATAGTGGTCAAAACCAAGGACAAGGCAACACTTGTGCAAGATTTGGAAGAGACATTTGCAAATTTGCGCAAGATCAACCTCAAGCTGAACCCTGAGAAGTGTGTCTTCGGCGTTCCGTCCGGCAAGCTTCTCGGGTTCTTTGTGTCGCAGCATGGGATTGAGGCGAACCCAGACAAGATCAAGGCCATTGAACAGATTGAGGCACCTAGGCGGATTAAGGATGTGCATCGGCTCACTGGCTGCATTGCCGCCATGAGCAGATTCATCTCCAAGTCTGCTGAGCGTGCCCTTCCCTTTTTCAAAATCTTGAAAAAGGCGGGCCCAATGGAGTGGACCCCAGAGGCCGAAGCAATGCTGCAAGACTTGAAGAAATACCTCTCCTCCACGCCAATACTGGTTGCGCCTAAGCCAAAAGAGCCGCTACTGCTATATCTAGCAGCAACGAATCAAGTGGTCAGCGCCGCACTAGTGGCACAAAGGGAGGTTGACGAAGGGGCAGCTGCAACAGCAGGACTGGAGGATGGTGAGCCAAGGCTCCCCCTGGCAAGGCCTAGTCCTGGCAAGGCAAAGCCCCCGGCAGAGTCTGCCACCGGCGAGACAGGGCCTCCGCAACCAGGTGAAGTGGTGCAGAAGAAGGAGATGATGCAACACCCAGTTTACTTCGTTAGCTCCCTCTTGTAGGGGGCTAGGTCAAGGTACTCCGGTGTGTAGAAATTGCTCTTCGGCCTCCTTATGGCCTCGAGGAAGATGCGTCATTACTTCCAAGTGCACGAGATCACCGTCGTCACCCGCCTCCCGTTGCAACGGATACTGGATAACCCAGATGCAACGGGGAGGATTGTGGAATGGGCCTTGGAGCTGTCGAGCTTTGGTTTGAAGTTCAAAAGTACTTCAACGATCCAGAGCCGAGTCTTGGCGGAGTTCATTGCAGAGTGGACCTCGATGCTTGACGAAGAGATTCAGGAGACCACTCTTCCCGGCAAGGAAACAAGTTGCAGTTGGGTTATGTACTTTGATGGGGCTTTTTCACTACAAGGCGCCGGTGCTGGTGTGCTGCTCATCGCACCCACCGGAGAGCACCTCAAGTACCTGATCCAGATGCACTTTCCCAGGGAGATGTCGATGAACAACACTGCTGAATATGAGGGAATGCTTGTTGGTCTCAGGATCGCGGCGGACCTCAGGGTCAAGAAGCTCATCATCAGGGGTGATTCACAACTTGTCGTCCGGCAGGTCAACAAAGATTATCAAAGCCCGTTGATGGAAGCCTACATGGATGAGGTGAGGAGGCTGGAGGAGCGCTTTGATGGTATACAGGCGGAGCATGTCCCCCGAGTGGAGAACAACATCGCCGACTACCTGTCAAAGCGCGCTGCCCTCAAACTACCTGTGGAACCTTGTACTTTTGTGCTTCGGTTAACTCAACCATACGTTGAACCATCAACAGAGCAAAACAAGCGGAGGAAATCAGGCCTCGGCAAGTACTTTCCCACCGAGCTCCCTGGAGCTGCTGGCGAAGATGTTTACATGGACACTGAGCCTGCCATCGGGCAACCGACTCCGGGAGGGCGTCAAGCCCTGACCGTAGAGACAGCCATTCCCACGGCAGAGGAGATGCCTTTAGTCCTTGCCGTTGAGCCCCAGGCTCCGGCATGGGCACAACATACCGTCTTATTCCTCCAAACAGGGGATCTTCCTGAGGAGCAAGAAGAAGCGGAGAAAGTAGCCCGTCGGTCTGCCCCGTACCACTTCATTGACAATGTTCTATATAGAAAAAGACCAAACCGAGTGAAATTGAAGTGCATTCCCCGGGAGGAAGGACTGGAGCTGTTGGCAGAGATACATGGAGGCATATGTGGCTCCCACATAGGGTCGAGGGCCCTTGCCGGCAAGGCTTTCCGGCAAGGTTTCTTCTGCCCACTGCCCTCCAGGATGGGACGGCACTAGTAACCACGTGTGAAGCGTGTTAGCTCCATTCAAAGAAGCTTCATCAGCCAGCTCAAGCCCTTCAAACAATCCCTCTCTCCTAGCCATTCTTGGTCTGGGGGCTCGACATACTGGGCACCTTCCCCCGCACCATCGGGGGCTTTGAGTACTTGTACGTTGCAATCGACAAGTTCCCAAAGTGCCTGGAGGTGGAAGCAGTGAGGAAGGTGACAGCGCAGTCAGTCGTCAAATTCTTCAAGGGGCTAGTCTGCCATTTTGGTGTGCCAAACATGGTCATCACCGACAACGGCACGTAGTTCACAAGCCACACCTTCATGCAATACATTAAGGAGCTCGGCAGCAAGGTCTGTTTCGCTTTCGTGGCACACCCACAGAGCAATGGCCAATAGGAGAGGGCAAATGCTAAAGTGCTGCAAGGCCTAAGGACAAAGACTTTTGACAGGCTGCACAAGAGCGGAAGGCGCTGGATTGATGAGTTGCCGACGGTTCTTTGGTCGATCAGAACGACTCCAAATCAAGTCACCGGCCAGACACCCTTTGCCCTGGTATATGGGGCAGAAGCAGTTCTCCCCACGGAACTCACATACGGGCCACCTCGAGTGCTCTCTTATGACGAGCTTGAGCAAGAGCGATTGCGGAAAGATGACGCAACGCTCCTCGAGGAAGATCATCTTCGGGCGGCTGTGAGAGCAGCGTGCTACCAGCAGCCTTACACCGCTACCATAGCCGCAAGGTTCATGCCCGAAGCTTTGAGGAAGGCGACCTTGTTCTTCGTCGCGTTCAATCAACCAAGAATTCCAACAAGTTGACGCCAAAGTGGGAAGGCCCTTATCGGGTAACACGAGTCACCAGGCCCGGCATAGTCCGCCTGGAGACCGAAGATGCTGTTCCAGTGACCAACTCCTGGAACATCGAGCATCTTCGTAAGTTTTACCCATAAGGCGCGGTTGCCGGGCCTCCCGGCAAACCACCTTTTGTACAAGCCTTGCCGGCAAGGCTTGTAACCCTCTGTACAAACCCACCCGCAGACCCTAAGCATAAATAAATTAAGCGCTGGTGCCCTAAGTTATAGCATGCATGCTAGGTTGAGTCCCTCCCCCGGTTAGGGTTGATAGTGCTTAGCGGCGACTAACCCCTAGCATAGAGGTTGAGTGTGCGTCTCTCTATTCCTTTCCGTCCTCTTTGGTTCGCAGGGTGCATGGACATTTCTGATGAGCTATTTGGAAGAAGTACAACAAGCTGGCGCTCCGGTCCCGGCATGCCAAGCTTGCCGAGGGCTGAAGACACAAGGACCCAACCCCATCAACCCAAGGTTGCCGAGGGGCTGCAGATTCAGATAAGTCCTTCGTCCCCTGTTTTGCATTTCCGTATGAAATTGGGGCGTATGAAACCTCATTTTATTCCTAGACTACCGTGCTCCCCATTTCTTGTACCCAAGAATTATTTCTTGGGTCGGAGTCTGGTTGTAGCCGCGGTGACAAAGAAGCAAGCATAGGGCCTAACCCTACTTTGCCCCTGCCTCCGCCGAAAGCGTGAGTGTGGTCGAATGAAGTAAGGGAGCGGCAAGGCCTATTGCCGAGCGACAATGTTTATATTAAAAATAACAAGGATTCATAACTTGGCATGGGCTTCGCTAACATGCAAAGAACCTAGCAAGCACCCTTTTTCCTTAATATGTCCCATACATGTATAGTTTGTATGAATATAAACATGATCAAGGGGATTACAAGTTTTAAATTTGACGAAGGCCCGTGGGCTTACAAACTAAAAAGCGATAAGGTTCCCGTAATCGCTTTCTCATCCCTCTGCTCAGGAAACGGAACAAGAAAGCAAGAGGGCAAAAGGAGCACCTAGGCGAGGTACGAGCAGCAGAAGGCACCAAGAGAACATATCGGCGGCCGCCCAGGAGAGGGCTGGTGATGATGATGCCGGGAGATGAGCTGGAAGATGAGGCAGTGGATCGCCAATACGCTATGAAGGCATCGGTGCCATCGTACTCCGACTTGACGGCCCGCCACCCTCCTTCTTCACCTTCTCGGGCCTCCCCACGCCAGCCGCCCAAGGAGGCGACCCCGAGAAGTTCAAGGAGCTGGCCCCACCGGGAGAAGGGGCCAGGTGCAGATGTTGCTGCTGCCGGCGCCGCCCAGGGATGGAGGGTCTGACGCCTAGTCGGACCCGCCATCCTCCCGCCTACTACCCTCGTTGTTGTTGTCGTTGTCTTCCTCATCACTCCCGCTCGAGGAAGAGTCTTCGTCATCAGAGGAGCTCTCCACGCAGCACTTTAGGCAAGTTCCAAAGTCTCCAAAGACCTTGACAGAGAGAAGGCCGTTCTCCATTAGTTTCAAATAGAGAATGAGTCCTGCCGTCAGGCTGTGGATCCGAGTGAAGGTCTTCCATCCGCGATGAAGATACATGACATGAGTGGCTGGGAAATCGACATCAACCCATGTGCCTCTATTCCCGCAGCCCCTCATATGAAATCTCAGAGTCTGTGGCGGGTCGAGCTCCATCTCCCGAGCAAATGGAGTAGGGAGACGAAGATGCCAATGTGCCGGCTGGTGCAGCCTGATGAAGAATTCGCGAGGCTGGTCCCTGACGTGGCCCTCCATTGGGGGAGGGACCGCCGGCGGAGGCGAGACCGGTGCGCCGCCCCGTCCTCCTCTTCGCCCGAGCGCCACGACGACCTCGGCCTCGCCCCCTCCCCCTTCCCCTTATGGCCGGCTCCGCCGCCACAAAATCTTGGGAAGGAGGGGTGTGTTGTCGGGCTGAGACCCTCGTCGCCACCATCGAGGCACCAACGCGTCCTCTCGCCATAGCAGAAGGAAGAAAGAAGCCAATGTGGGAGGAGGCAGATGGCGAAAGATTGAGGGGTGCCATCCCTCCCCCTCTCCTCCTTATAAAGGGGCGGGATCGGGGCTCAGCCACCTCTCTCAACCACTCTGGCTCATTAAGGTGGCAGCAGGCGAGGCTATCGACCACCCTCCTCGCCCAAACTGAAGGCGCATGGGTATCAACCCACACGCGCGCCTTCCCATATTCGATGCGCCTGTCACCTACCCCGCGCTATGCATGCGGCATACGTGGCGCAAGGGGCGGGTGTAGTGGGAAACATGGAACGATGGTTCCAAGGCAGAGAGAGTAAATGTGGAGCAGCCCTGCAGTCTTAAAGGGACACGCAAGCCGCCTTTTTACTATTCACCACACCACGGTAAAAATTGGCCCCGCCTGCCCGCGCACCATTCGGGGCCTAGCCCAACAACGCGCCGTGCTTATGTGTGGCCCAGGCCCGGGGGCTCCTATCGGTGTACATAAGTAGGGACTCTACTTTGTACCCCTTTACCTATGCACGGGCAGTCAGAGCCGCACCTGCGGCCACACTTAGCAGGGCAGAGGAGGGAGCCCGAAGCTACAAGACAATAAAGCAACGCCAAGACCCGAAACGCAAAGAGCAAGAGGGTGAGGTGGAATCCCCTGGCAAGACCCTTGCTGGGGTGGCCTCCGCAGCCCCGGCAAGAGCCTTGCCAGGGTGACTCACCCAAACGCCAGTAGAACGCGCCACCCTTGAGCCCAAGGGTTCCAATGTCATCAACCACATTGGAACCAAGGCTCGGGAGGCGCCTCCGTGGTGGCATGCAGATCTTCGTGAAGACCATGGACACACCTGTCGGATATCGGGTTCCGGAAAAACCCTTAAGGTTCGAACTCTGGGGTGCACGCGAAGATCTTCCCCCTACTGATACACGTCCCAACGCCTCGCTGTGAATCTAAGCTAAATGATGAACAACACAAGGGACACAAGGTTTATACTGGTTCGGGCCACCGTTGTGGTGTAATACCCTAATCCAGTGTGTGGTGTGGTGGATTGCCTCTAGGGCTGAGATGAACAGTACAGAGGAAGAACGACCTCGCGAGAGGTGTTCTTGAGCTGGTGCGATGAACTGCTTGGGTGAGTTCGATCGCCTCTAGATCTGCTGAGAACTCTCCGAGATGTCCCTTCTACTGTGGTGGCTATCCGTATATATAGAGGCCCTGCTCCTCTTCCCAAATATTGAGCGGGAAGGGAGCCAACAATGGCCATTTTGTAGGGGAACATCTAGTAAAAAATATCCTGACTAAAGTTGGTCTTCGACTGCCAAAGGCACTGGCGATGACGCCGTCTTGGGCTCCATGGCGACCTCCGTCCAGCCGCTATACTGGTCTTGGTCTCGTTGCACCGAAATGGTAACCTTTGCTTGATGCCTCGGTACTCCACGCCTGCGCTTGCCCCCTTTGCACCAAAGAGGAAACAAGGACACTACGCAGGCTGGCGCCCGCCTGGCACCCGCCTGGTCTCGATCATCATGGCTTGCGTCATGAGCACCTCATGAGGTACCCCTGCCTTGATCTCTCCGCCTCCTCGCGAGCCAGCCTGGTGAGGCCGTTCCCGAGGAAGCCTTGCGCCATCGGCCCCATGAGGTTTGGCCCCTCGCGAGGGTCTTGAGCTTGAGTTGATGAAGATGGGCCGTACTGGGCCACCCCTTGAGCCACGCCGCAGGCCACAGGCAGGAAAGTCTGGGGCCCCCATTCCCAGAACACCGATAGTAGCCCCCGGGGCCAAGGCACGCTCGGACTTGGCTTAGCAGCAAAGCGAAAGGGAAAGTGCAGAGCACCACGGGCCCCAATAGCCTGTGACCCTTGTCGCCACGTGGCGGTTGATTGGACGTGGGTGTCTCCACTTCCCCACGCTGCCTTAATATCCGCCCGGCTAGGCGGCCACGAAACTGTACACAGTTATTCTCTCCTCGCTGCCCGCATGCTTCCTGTTCCCGTTTCTTCCTTGAGCCTCTGTTTCCGCCTCCAATCCGACTTGAGCTCTGCCCCCCTCCCGTTGCCATGGCGCCAACAAAAAGGGAGAAAGGGAAGAAGCCCACGCCTCCGTCCAGCTTGCCTCCGGCAGCTGCTCCCGCTGTCGACCAGTCGCTCATACTCTATCTGGAAGCTTTGGACAAGGTCCGTTCTACGCTCGCCTCCAGCTTCAACGAGTGCGGAAGGACGACGGCTTGGCCCGCGTCCCATGCCTCCTTTGACAGGATCGCCACGGAGGTCTGATTCTTCGCCGACGCCTTGTGGGCAGGCTTGGTTCCTCCTTTCTCTGCCTTCTTCAATGCGGTGCTTTCACACTACCAGATCCATATGATGCATCTCGATCCCCAATCCATTACTCTTCTTGTTGTCTTCACCTTCGTCTGCGAAGCCATGGTGGGCATTGCCCCTTCCATTGCTCTACTGTGCCACTTCTTCTGCCTGCGCCTGACCGACCCATCACAGTGCTCGGGGTGCGTGAGCTTCCAGGCCGTGCCAGAGACGGCCGCCTCGGGGATTGATTTTGGCCTTCCCCCTTCCACGAGCGGGTTCCGAGAGCGGTGGCTGTACGTGGATGTCAGGGTGCCCAGCCCCTTGCTCGCGCACCCGACATTGCCTGCTATCCCCAACCTAGGGTGGGGTCAGAGAAGCTCACGAGCCCCCAGCTCGCTTTTATCTGGTGCCGCTTTGAGAGGTTGAGGACGCTTGGTGTGACGGCGCCCCAGGTGGTGAAGGAGTTCCTCCGGTGTTGCATCGCTCCTCTCCAATGCCACTCCTGTCCGATGTGGACCTTCGCTGGGCATCAAGACCGCACGAGGCTCCAGGAGGGGGATCTTGCGCCTGAAATGTTGAGGAAGGTGCTGAGAGTCTTGACTAGCGAACCTTCTCCGGGCAGTATCCGGCATGGGGGCGCCCTCTTGTATCTTTGCTCAGGCAAGTCCAAGTTCGCGAGGCAGATGCCCCATTTCGACGAATGGGGGTTGCGCCCAGCTGACCTCGTGGGGCCCCATGAGAATCCAGTTACGTGGCTCCTCCCCCCGCCGCCCACGTCGATCCTGCCTCTAGAGGTGGTGCAGGGAGGCAAGCATTGCCAGGAGCTGGGGGCTCTGGCATCAAGTCGCCGATGTCGCACTGGGCTCCCGAGGCGTCATCCTCCAGAGCTTGCCAAACCTGCCCCAAGGTGGTGGCTGATGAGGGGACACAACCTGCGGCTCCCAAGACCGAAACTCCTGAGGCCTCGACAGGCCACCAAGGGGTGGTACTCGATCGCTCCTCCCCGCCTGGCACCCTTGATGCAAGTCGCCTTGGTGCTTCTTCGTCCACACCACGCGCCGGCCCTCATGTCGAGACCTTGGGTCGGTTCCACATAAACTTCGATGCCCTCCACAATAGGAAGAAGGCTTCGGGCGGCAGCGATCGCCCCTGCCGTCCGTTGAAGCACAGGAAGTACTTCGCCATGGACGAATAAGTTCCTCCTTCTTGTAACTCCTTGTTTGTTGTTCCCTTCGCTGACTGTGGCCCTTCAGGATCCCTCCTGCTGAGCCTGCGGGGCCGGCCGAGAAGCCACCTCCTCAGGCTTCATCTTCATTGCCGACCTTGACCGTCCCGAGCCTGAGCGGCACCCCTGATGCGAGTCCGGCCGGAGAGGCGGGTCGTCCCGCGGTGTGCCTTGAGCTTGTGAGCTCGCCGTTCTTCCTTTGCGAGCTTTCCTGGGGCACAACCAGCTTGCCCCAGTCTCCTCCCCTGATTATGGATGGTGAGTGGTTGAAGTCGATCTTCGGCTCCTCTTCTGGGGATGGATCAACGCCGGGCTGGGTCCCTCGCGGGGCCCGTCCGGTGATCGTGGGGGCGCCAGCCCCCAGCCCCCTGCTAAGAGGGGGCGAACCACTTCAGGGCCCTCCACCGACGCTGATGGCGGAGGACAACGTTATCGATGTGCTTAGGCATGCGCGGGAGCGCAGTGCCGTCCGCCGAGAGTTTCTTCAGAAGGCGACATATGTGGTGAGCCAACTCAGTGCAGAGCTCGCGTGCGAGGATGCGTGTCTTGAAGCTGAAGGCTTGTGGCTGGCTGAGGAAAGGCGCAGGCTAAAGGTGGCCGTCAGCCTTGCACGTCATCAGCGTGATCTTGACAACACAAAGGCCGAAGCATCCCTGGTGGCCTCACGAAAGGCCTGCTCCCAAGCCATCGAGGAGGCTCAGGAGGCGGACCGACGATGCGAGGCCGTGGAGGAGCGCGCATGGGAGCTCCAAGCTTGGTGCAATTCCCTGGAGCAGCAAGTTGAACTGCACCAAGCTGCCCTTGCATCGCTGAAAGGGGCACCCGTCGAAGAGGAGGAGCTCCAGAAGCATGAGTAAGCGCTGACGCTGGAGGCTGCAGAGCACAACCTTGATCTTGAACGGTTGGAGACGTGGGAGCGCCAGGTGACCTGGGCGGAGGACGATGTTGGCGCGCCGGAGGTCCAAATCCAAGAAGAGATCGACTGCCGTGTGGTGGAAGCTCGCGCGGATCTTGAGCGCGAGTATGGGGAGAGGTTGGAGCTGATCAAGGCCAAAGCTACGGGCAGGACTGCCGCTCTTAGGACCAAGCTGACCGAAGCAATGCAGCGCGCTGAGGCCACTGCAGCCGCCTTGAGCACGGCGCAGGCTGAGCTGGCTTCCTCCCGTGCCGATCTGCTTCTCCTCCAACGGAGGGTTGATGACGCTGAGTCCGTTGCGCGGCGGAACGAAGATGAAATATGCTAGCGGTAGACACTGGAGCACATGCATGGCCCCATGCTCCAAACACTCAGGGAAAGGGCCAACACGGCCTTGGGCAACATCTGTGATGCGGCCGTCGAGGAGGCTCACGTGACCAACTACGCCGGTAACCTCCGGTTCTTCACTGACGTGGTGACGCATCTGGAGAATCTCTCTGAGAGGGCTCGTCAGCTTGTCGAGGAGAGGAGCCGCGGCCTACTCGCGCGGGCATTCTCCCGTGTCTTTAGCCATCTCCAGAACATCGACCCCCACTTTGACTTTGACGCCGCCATCGCCCCGGTGCCCGAGGCCATCCGAGGCGACCTGGCGTGATGGGTGGAGGACAATGTGGATGCGCTTGTCCGGGCCTTCACATCTGATGATGACGGGGTGGTTGTTGCTACTGATGAAGGCGACGTGGTGAACGGCGGTGAAGACAGCGCCAACGACGGCGGGGGTGAGGCCAGTGATAGCGATAGTGATGCAAGCGATGCTTCTGGAGGCGATCAAGAGGACGCGGTAAGCGACATGTCTGATTGATCCTGTGCCCCCCTTCTGTTTATCCTGCACAGAAAAAGATCGGGCGTGGCCCTGAAGGTTGTGAGAGCTTTTGGGAGGGGAAGCCCCTCATGTAAAAAGGATTGTTGTCAACGCATTATTAAGGTCAGCAATGAATGGGCGCCTGTATGATGTTATGGGCTCTGCGATGAGTTGGTTGCTATGATTTTACCTTTATCTTGTGCGAGCTTCGAGCAGGCTTGTGGCGACTCTCCGAGGGTCCCTCGGGAGACCTGTTGACCTTGCGGCAAGAGCCTTGCGAGACCGAGCGCCGGCTGCGGGACGGCATGCGTGTGTGTGCTAGGCCCAGCCCTACCCGCGAGGGGCTCGCGAGGGGGAGGCAGCTAGTGCAAATTCCAACTTGAGCAGAAACCGGAACACGAGAAAGCGCACGGACAAAATAAAACACCCCTCCCCGCATATGCAAACACAAATTCAGCTTCAACTTAGGTCCGAAATGAGAAAACTTGATCACACGAATGGGAGCAAAAGCAAAAGGCCACGTCCGGCACCTAGTCTAGTCTTCGATGTCTTCTCACCAGAGCGGAGCTAAGTGCTGCCACTGGGCGTGCGAGGGAACCCCCGAGGCCCGAGGGCGGCTCTTCGGAGACTCCGGGGTGTGTACAGCCCCAACTCATTATTACGTGAGAGTGTCACGAGCGGCGAGCTTCAGAGGCTCTGGGACTTCTTCATAGGTACCGGCCTTGCTTCATATCGCGAGATGAGGTGATACGTCTCCAATGTATCTATAATTTTTGATTGTTCCATGCTATTATATTACCCCTTTTGGATGTTTATGGGCTTTATTTTACACATTTATATCATTTTTGGGACTAACCTACTAACCGGAGGCCCAGCCCATATTGCTGTTTTTTTGCCTATTTCAGTATTTCAAAGAAAAGGAATATCAAACGGAGTCCAAATGGAATGAAACCTTCGGGAGCGTGATTTTTGGAACGAACATGATCCGGAGAGCTTGGAGTGCAAGTCAAGAAGCAGCCGAGGAAGCCACAAGAGAGGAGGCCGCGCCCCCCCTGTAGGCCGCGCCCCCTGACTCGTGGGCCCCTCGGGCGGCCATCGACGTACTTCTTCCTCCTATATATACCTACGTACCCCAAAAACATCCAGGAGCACCACGAAACACAATTTCCACCGCCGTAACCTTCTGTATCCGCGAGATCTCATCTTGGAGCCTTCGCCGGCACTCTGCCGGAGGGGGAATCGACCATGGAGGGCTTCTACATCAACATCCTTGCCTCTCCGATGAGTTGTGAGTAGTTTACCACAGACCTACGAGTCCATAGTTATTAGCTAGATGGCTTCTTCTCTCTTTTTGGATCTCAATACAATGTTCTCCACCTCTCTTGTGGAGATCTATTTGATGTAAACTCTTTTTGCGGTGTGTTTGTCAAGATCCGATGAATTGTGGGTTTATGATCAAGTTTATCTATGAATAATATTTGAATCTTCTCTGAATTCTTTTATGTATGATTGAGTTATCTTTGCAAATCTCTTCGAATTATCAGTTTGGTTTGGCCTACTAGATTGATCTTTCTTGCCATGGGAGAAGTGCTTAGCTTTGGGTTCAATCTTGCGGTGCCCTAACCCAGTGACAGAAAGGGTTGCAAGGCACGTATTGTATTGTTGCCATCGAGGATAACAAGATGGGGTTTATATCATATTGCTTGAGTTTATCCCTCTACATCATATCATCTTGCTTAATGCGTTACTTTGTTCTTATGAACTTAATACTCTAGATGGAGGCAGGAGTCGGTCAATGTGTGGAGTAATAGTAGTAGATGCAGGCAGGAGTTAGTCTACTTGCTATGCACGTGATGCCTATATACACGATCATGCCTAGATAATCTCATAACTATGCGCTTTTCTATCAATTGCTCGACAGTAATTTGTTCACCCACCGTAATACTTATGCTATCTTGAGAGAAGCCTCTAGTGAAACCTATGCCCCCCGGGTCTATCTCTTGTCATATTTGCTTTCAATCTACTTTTATTTGCATCTTTACTTTTTGCTTCTATATTATAAAATACCAAAAATATATTTATCTTATCATACTATCTTTATTAGATCTCACTTTCGCAAGTGGCCGTGAAGGGATTAGCAACCCCTTTATTGCGTGGGTTGCGAGTTCTCAGTTTGTTTGTGTAGGTGCGTGGGACTTTTGAGGAGCCTCCTACTGGATTGATACCTTGGTTCTCAAAACTGAGGGAAATACTTATGCTACACTTGTTGCATCACCCTCTCCTCTTCGAGGAAAACCAACGCAAGCTCAAGACGTAGCAAGAAGGATTTTTGGCGCCGTTGCCGGGGAGGTCTTCGCTCAAGTCAAGACATACCAAGTACCCATCACAAACCCATCTCCCTCGCATTTACATTATTTGCCATTTTCCTCTCGTTTTCCTCTCCCCCACTTCACCCTTGCCGTTTTATTCACCCTCTCTTTCCCAATCTCTTCCTCTCTCTGTCGCTTGCCATTTTTTTGCTTGCTTGTGTGTTGGATTACTTGTTGCCATGGCACAAGATAATACCAAATTGTGTGATTTCTCGAATACCAATAATAATGATTTCCTTAGTACTCCGATTGCTCCTCCTAATGATGCCGAGTCTTGTGAAATCAATACCGCTTTGCTGAATCTTGTTATGAAAGATCAATTCGCCGACCTTCCTAGTGAAGATGCCGCTACTCATCTAAACAATTTTGTTGATTTGTGTGATATGCAAAAGAAGAAAGATACGGATAACAATATTGTCAAATTGAAGTTATTTCCATTTTCACTTAGAGATCGTGCTAAAGTTTGGTTTTCGTCTTTGCCTAAAAATAGTATTGATTCTTGGAACAAGTGCAAAGATGTTTTTATCTCTAAGTATTTTCCTCCCGCTAAGATCATCACTCTTAGGAACGATATTATGAATTTTAAACAATTTGATCATGAGCATGTTGCCCAATCCTGGGAAAGAATGAAATTGATGCTTCGCAATTGCCCTACTCATGGTTTGAATTTATGGATGATCATACATAATTTTTATGCCGGTTTGAACTTTCCTTCTAGAAATCTCTTAGATTCGGCCGCGGGAGGCACGTTTATGGAAATCATGTTAGGAGATGCTACAAAACTTCTTGATAATATTATGGCTAATTATTCTCAATGGCACACCGAAAGATCTTCTAGTAAAAAAGTGCATGCTATAGAAGAAATCAATGTTTTGAGTGGAAAGATGGATGAACTTATGAAGATGTTTACTACAAAAAATACTCCTCTTGATCCCAATGATATGCCTTTGTCTTCTTTGATTGAGAATAATAATGAATCTATGGATGTGAATTTTGTTGGTAGGAATAGTTGTGGAAACAATGCTTATAGAGGAAACTTTAATGCTAGACCGTTCCCTAGTAATTCCTCTAATAATTATGGAAATTCTTACAATAATTCTTATGGTAATTTTAATAATATGCCCTCTGATTTTGAGAATAGTGTGAAAGAATTTATGATTTCTCAAAAGAATTTTAATGCTTTGCTTGAAGAAAAAATGCTCAAAGTTGATGATTTGGGTAGGAACGTTGATAGACTTTCACTTGATGTTGATTCTCTTAAACTTAGACCTCCCCCTCCTAAGCATGATATCAATGAGTCCCTCAAAGTAATGATAATTTTCCATTGATGAGTGTAAGGAAAGAACCGCTAGATTGCGTGCTAAGAAAGATAGCTTTATAAAAGCGTGTTCTTCTAGTTTCCGTGAATATAATGATGAGGATCTTAAAGTTATTGATGTGTCTCCTATTAGATCTATGTTTTGCAATATGAATTTTGATGATTATGGGACTGATGATGAATCAACTTTGCCTAGAAGGCGTCCCAAGAATTCAGAATCTTTAGATCTTGATGCTAAATTTGGTAAAAGTGAGATTGGAGAATCCTCAACTTCTAATAACATTGAACCTACTATCTCGGATTTCAAGGAATTTGATTATGATAATTGTTCTTTAAAAGGTTGTATTTCCTTGTTGCAATCCGTTGTTAATTCTCCTCATGCTTATAGTCAAAATAAAGCTTTTACCAAACATATTGTTGATGCCTTGATGCAATCTTATGATGAAAAACTTAATATGGAAGTTTCTATACCTAGAAAACTTAATGATGAGTGGGAACCTACTATAAAGATTAGAATTAAAGATCGTGAGTGTTTTGCTTTGTGTGATTTGGGTGCTAGTGTTTCCACGATTCCGAAAACTTTATGTGATATTCTAGGTTTCCATGATCTTGATGATTGCTCTTTAAATTTGCACCTTGCGGATTCCACCATTAAAAAGCCTATGGGGAGGATCAATGATGTTCTTATTGTTGCAAACAGAAATTTGGTGCCCGTAGATTTTATCGTTCTTGATATAGATTGCAATCTTTCTTGCCTTATTATTCTTGGTAGACCTTTCCTTAGAACGATTGGTGCGATTATCGATATGAAGGAAGGGAACATTAGATTCCAATTTCCCTTAAAGAAAGGCATGGAGCACTTTCGAAGAAAGAAAGTCAAATTACCTTATGAATCTATCATGCGTGCTACTTATGAATTTAGTGCCAAAGATGGCACTCGTTAGATCTATCTTCGCTTTTTATGCCTAGCTAGGGGCGTTAAATGATAGCGCTAGTTGGGAGGCAACCCAATTTTCTTTATGTTTTTTGTTTTTGCTCCTGTTTAGTAATAAATCTTGCATCTACCTTATGTTTAGACGTGTTTTTATCTTTTAATTAGTGTTTGTGCCAAGTAGAACCTATAGGATAACCTACGATGATAGTTGATTTGATTCTGCTGAAAAACAGAAACTTTGCGCGCACGAATATAATTTTGTTAAATCACAGGAACGTGATTTTGCGTTGATTCTTTTTGATGCTGTTCAATAAACAAATTTTCCAGGACTTCCTATTTTGGTAGGATTTTTAGTGTGTCCAGAAGTTTGCGTTAGTTACAGATTGCTACAGACTGTTCTGTTTTTGACAGATTCTGTTTTTCGTGTGTTGTTTGCTTATTTCAATGTATCTATGGCTAGTAAATTAGTTTATAAACCATAAGGAAGTTGGAATACAGTAGGTTTAACACCAAAATAAAGAAAGAACGAGTTCATTGCAGTACCTTATGTGGTGGTTTTGTTTTCTTTCACTAACGGAGCTTATAAGATTTCCTGTTGAGTTTTGTGTTGTGAAGTTTTCAAGTTTTGGACAAAGCTTTTATGGACTATGGAATAAAGGATGGCAAGAGCCTAAGCTTGGGGATGCCGAAGGCACCCCAAGATATTCAAGAATAGCCAAAAGCCTATGCTTGGGGATGCCCCGGGGAGGCATCCCCTCTTTCGTCTTCGTTCATTGGTAACTTTACTTGGAGCTATATTTTTATTCGCTACCTGATATGTGTTTTGCTTGGAGCGTCGTGTATTATATTAGTCTTTGATTTTTAGTTTATGAAAGTGCTAGTTATCGACTAGAGGGGGGGGGGGTGAATAGGCGATTTTTATGAAAGTCTTCAAAACGTGGAAGTTTCGAAGACAAACAATAGAAATGACCTAATTGATATGCAGCGGAATATAAACTACAACAAGCAAGCCATAATCAAGTATGCGATAATGTGAAAGTACAAAGACTAATAGCAGCTAGGTAGTAAGGATCAGGATGGAAGATAGTATGAAGCCAGCAAATGATAGTAGTCAAGCAATGAAGTCAAACAGGTATGATGATTAAGCAATGACTTCACGAAGACAAACACTAAGTAAAAAGGGGGAGAGGGGATAGAACCAGTCACTTGTTGAAGACACATGATTTGTTGGACCAGTTCCAGTTGCTGTGACAACTGTATGTCTGGTTAGGGAGGCTGAGATTCAACTCAGAAGACCGTGTCTTCACCTTATTCCCCTTGAGCTAAGGACACATAGTCCTCGCCCAATCACTCTGGTAAGTCTTCAAGGTAGACTTTCGAACCTTCACAGACTTCATTCACCGGTGATCCACAATGACTCTTGGATGCTCAGAATGCGACGCCTAACCGGCTGGAGGATTCACAATCCTCAAGTGTAATAAGTCTTCAGGTCACACAGACAGAAAGACTTCAGTGATGCCTAACACTCTTTGGCTCTGGGTGTTTGGGCTTTGTCCTCGCAAGGATTTTTCTCTCTCAAATGCTTTGAGGTGGGTTGCTCTCAAACGACAAAAGCCGTATACAAACTCTGAGCAGCCACCAATTTATGGTGTAGGGGGTGGGCTATTTATAGCCACTAGGCAACCCAACCTGATTTGTCCAAAATGACCCTGGGTCACTAAGGAACTGACACGTGTTCCAACGGTCAGATTTCAAACACACGCGGCAACTTTACTTGGGCTACAAGCAAAGCTGACTCATCCAGCTCTGGATAAGGTTTGCTCTCATTGTCTTCGCTCGAAGACATAGGATTTGAGTTGAGCATCACTTCAGTCACTCTGACTTAGTTCACTTGGACCCCACTTAACAGTACGGTGGTTCCTATGACTCAACAAAGAAGAAAAGGAAACAACAAAATGACACAGTCGCCGCGCTCCATATTCTTCACTCAATGTCTTCTCATGTCATAGTCTTCAATGTGAATATCCTCACATACCACCATTGTCTTCAATGTCTTCATACATTTTTAGGGGTCATCTCCGGTAGGTAAACCGAATCAATGAGGGACACTACCTGCATTATCCTGCAATTCTCACAAACGCATTAGTCCCTCGACCAACTTTGTCATCAATACTCCAAAACCAACAAGGGGTGGCACTAGATGCACTTACAATCTCCCCATTTTTGGTGATTGATGACAAAATGGTTGAAGTTTTCAACGGGAATAAAGTATGTGAAATTGTAGAGGATAGGGTATTGTCTTCATAAGTGGCAGAGGCTCCCCCTGAAGATGTGCATATAAGTAATTTGCTTTTGGAATGCAAATGCACATGGCAGGTTGTACTTGTGGAGATCCTCTTCAACTTATGAAGATAATTCATCATGCATGAAATGATGTAACAAAAGGAATGACATGCATAATGAAAAATGAACGTCTGCAGAATAACCTAAGTGCAGAAGTTATCATCGCACATGCTGAATTTATCATCGCATCAGAGAAAAGCAAATAAGTAGCAGACGACCATTGAGTTTAAGTGTTACAACTCAAAGAACCAAATGTATCAAAAGCGAGAGTTGTAAACACGAGGCAAAATATAAAGCAACCGCCCATATGAACCCGTTTGAAGACTATCAACTCATACGCTTCTCCCCCTTTTGTCAGTAATGACCAAAAAGGTTTGAAGACATAGAGTATCTACTCGTTCTCAGGAGTAGGAGAAGCATCAGGGTTGTCGTTGTTGTTTGGCGGTGCAGATGTACTTGGTGCAGTGTTGATGCGTGCAGAAGTAGGAGGCGGTGAAGTAGCATCGTCTTCATCATCGATCACTCTGGCATTCACAGTTGCCGCGGAGGAAGAATAGTCAGAGTCTTCAAGAGATGGGGTTCGACGTAGGACATCATTCCGTGGAGGAGTGGAGTCAAACTTGAATCTTTCAGTGAAGCCATCGTCTTGAAGATCTTCTTCAGCACTAAGCAGCGTCAAACTCTTCCATGATCGCCGACAGGTCTCGTGAGTGACAAAGGCATTTTTGGTGGCAAGATTTCAAATGTGATTGACGTCCACCAAGAGGCTTTGCATTTGTCGCTTGAGCCAAAAGTGATGCTTATCTTGTTTCTGATGCAGCACCACAAGTAGTTCTCGGTCATTTAGAACGCGAGAGCGCTTCTTGGGTCTTTGGGCAATTGTGCTCTCAGTAGCTTCAGTTTGCGCACGATGAGGCAGACGAGTGTTCCCAGCCATTGGATAGATACGAGTTATTGCTTGGACTCCTTCCATGGGCTGAGTGAAGCTTTGGTGTTCAGCATTTTGAAGACGAAGAGGCATCTTGGCTGGCTCAGGGTATATGGCTTCAACTGACATATCAACCTCTGGTAGAAAGATTAGATGATTGCGAGCAGAGGGCTGATAGTTGATAGCAGAGTGTAGCTTGATGAGGCGCATGGCCCATGGAGCATAGAACTTCAGGCCAAAAAGGTCAGATCTAGACGCAGCAAGTTGCCGGATGAAGAATTCTTGTGTATTGAAGATGATGCCATTGAGGATGTAAAAGACCAATGTCTTCATGGCTCCTTCAAGTTTTTCAGCTGATGAATGCCCTTTGATAGGCCATAGAGTCCGCCTGATGTTGTGATATATGGTGCGAGGCAGATACTCAAGGTTATCAACAAAGAACTCTGTTGGGTATTCAGCGTCATGTGGCAAAGGCTTCATCATGCTCAACATCTGGCTCATGTTGGGTTCTGGCTTATGGAAGATGCTCTCCAGTGTATTGCGGTGAAGTTGACAATCAGGTTCGTATAGCTCTCTGGGAGTGGATAAGCCTGTAAGCTCATTGATTTCATGAGCTTTGGCTTCATGATGAACATTTCCAGTCATCCACTCGAGAACCCATGTCTTTATATCCCTGTTGTAGCCGTGAATGTGGAGGGTAGCATAGAATTGAAGCAAAAGTTCCTCATTCCAATGCTCTTTGTCTGTCACAAAGCTGAGCAGACGTCTTCTTGATTTTCATCGGCTGATGCAGCTGGATTGTCTTCAGCAGCTTGGCTTCAGACACGGAGACATTCACAGTCGGAGTGGCTTCTGGAAACACTTGACGTGCAACAGATGAGTGGTGCACTTCTCCTTCTGGAATGCTCGAAAGAGGGACCTGAGGCATTTCTCCTTTGCGAAGCCTGCGAAAAACTGGCGACGCCTTTGGAGATGGAGTTGGCTGGGCCTCAAGGTCTTCTTGTTCTTCTTGAACAGGCGGTGTAACTTGTGGTTGTGGTTGGGGAGTACTTGGGGAGTCTTGTTGCTGTGGGTGATCAGCCCATGATGCATCCTGAGCAATTGGCGTCAGAGGACGACCAATGCTGATGAGTTCGCTGTTCGTGAGAACATGCGATGATACCAAGTTGTGTTCGATCTGAGGAAGAACATCATCATCTTCAACATTGTCAAGGTGACCAATGTCTTCAGCAGCGGTGGGTTCAACTGCTGGAATGTCTTCAGCTTCATAAGCCTCTGTGGAAGCAGGCTCATGAACTACCAGCTGTTGTTCGTGGTGTTCAGATGCAGGACGCACCATTGAGATGGGTTCAACAACCAAGGGCTCTGTGGGAACAACCCGATTCTTCTTGGTTTTGCGCTTCTTCTTGGAGGGAGCAGCATCAGAGGCTTCTGTAGTTTTCCTTTTTCTGGCTTCAGCCTCTGCAGCCCTCGTCTTCTTCAGTTCTGAAGCGGTTGACATGACCTTTGGCTTCGAGCCAGTCATGCTGCTTGGGAAGACTATGTGAGGTTCTTCCTACCTTGAAGGTGCAGATTGGGCAGTTGATAACTTCTTCTTCTTTGCAGCCATTTTTGGGTCAATGCCAGGACGACCAAGAGACTTGCGCTTCTCAGCCTCATTGTAGGCTAGCACACACTTGTCAGCCAGACTCTTCATACGCTCACGAGAGCCTTGAGCTTCTTCACACTTATTATGAAAGGCTTCTTTGAGCTCGTGCAGCATGATCTTGAAGTTTTTGACATCTTGCACGCCGAGCTTGGCCACATGCTTCTTGAACTGGGCCTTCTCATAGTCGATTTTGTGCTTAAGTTCAACGATGCGCTGAGCAAGAGCTAGCTTAGAAGCAATGGCGCCATTGAAGGCGACACTGAGGCCAATGGGAAGTTGCAGATCATCAAAGCTGAGATTTGGGGTGTCAAACCACTCATCAATGAAGTTATGGATGATTGCCACATCGAAGAGAGGCAAATTATTGAAGATCTCTGCTTCTTCCTTGCTCTTGATCTGTTGCTTAAGGGCATCATCCGCAAGATCTTCATCGCTGGACATATCAATGTGCTCTTCTCGCAGAATGGCAGTAGGAGTCAAGATTTGATCAGTGTGCTTGACGATTCTCTTTTTCTTCTCCGTCTTCTTGGAGATACGTGATAGATCCTCAGACTGCACACTGTCTTCAGGAGGTGCAGTGGCCAGTGGCTTCACACGTGAAGCTTTTGGAGGAGTAGCTGATTCTGAAGCCTTAAGCTTCTTTAGCTTCTGTGGCTTTGGAGGAGGAGCTGGGGCTTCATCAGTGTCAGCATCATTATCAAAATGATCCACTTTGGCACCTTGGACCAAGATGTAAGTGATGAGGCCATCAAGGTTGGAGAAGGGGCCAATGACATTGGGTTCTGCATCACGTGAGCCGTCAGCACGGGGAGCAGAGGGACCAGGATTGAAGTCTAATCCCAATGACTTCTTGTTTTCTTTGGCCGATGCCTTTGCGTGCTGAAAGTTAGGCTTGAAGAATTTGTCATCACGACACCAGAGCAATGATGTTGAGTTGGCATTTTCAGGCTGAGGTCCACGGACCATACAGGGATAGAAACCCTGTGCAATAGCTTCAGCTCTGTTCTTGGGTTGAAGGCCTCGATAGAGAATATCACCCCAAGGACTTTTGATAGCATTCTTCTCAGCATATTCCTGGGTCACGAACTTGTATTTGAACCATTGTTCAGCCCAATATCGTTGAATCCATTGGATCCGTGTCTTGCGCTGATGATAATTCTCTTCAGGATCTGTCTTATAAAGTTCTGCGAGGTCATCAGGCAAATCTTTTGATGTTCCCCCTCGACGCTATCTTCCACCCTTCCTTACTGACTTCTTTGTAGCCATGAACTTCAAACTGAATGGTTTCAATACGTTCAGAGGCTTCAGGGGCTTTCGCTTGCTGGACAAACAGGAACTGACTTCAGGAGAATCAATGTGATGTTGTAAGAATTCTGCAAACGAATGCAGACTATGAGAACCAAGGGATTCTCCCACGGACATGTACCTGTGACAGCATTAGAGATGCGAGGGAAGGGGAAGAGGTAATATGCATTCTCAGAAGATTTGAAGATAAATCAGTTTGAAGACATTGACCTCATGATGCGAAGACATTCACTTATATGTTGAGAGTTGGTTCCAGATTTGTACGAATCCATGAATAAGTACAAGTGAGGAATCTAACTTGATATGAAGCTTAAGTGAATATACTAGGAAGTATGAGGTGCAGACAGATTCGATCTAACATTGTATAGGTAGAAACCACTTTTGGTAAATAGGATGAATCTTTGAGGATCAAAAAGATGGTAAAAATAGAGTTATATTTACCACACAAAGAACTGCTAGATGGGATGAATAGGAGACCGAGCAGTTCAATCCACTGTGCCCTAACTTGGTGACAGAGGACACCTACAACGGCGGTGGAGAGTACGATGTCCGCGGCCGGCGTGAGGATGGCGTCGGAGAAGTCGCGGCAGCTAAGCGCTTCGTCGCCGGCATCGTCGAGAGCTAGCGGTGGTGCTAGGGTTCTGACGAGGTGGAGAGGTGGAAGAAGGTTTTCTTTACAGCAAGGGGCATGTATTTATAAGGAAGTGTGCGGCACATCGCAATTACGCAGGTGCCCCTGGCGGTTCGCATCTGAGGGGCACGTGGCAAGCATGCAACATACTCAGAGTTGTCCCACATTCCCACGCCCGCCAGGCATGTCGGATGGTTGTTCCGGCTTCTCTGGATTTCAACCAATAAAGATAAATCATTTAAAACAGACTTAATGTTTGTCTCTGTGTCTTCTGCTGACTAGGACGCAGAGAAGACATTCGACAGTTTCACTAGAATGCATATGATTTGAACAGATAGAGTTTGAGATAGAAAGCACAGAGTGATTAGGGTCCGATCACATTCACTTAGTTCAAAAGATTCAACTAGGAAGACATAGCTATAAGTGAATGCTATAGAGGACAGAACACTAATATTTATATATCAGAAAGCAATCAAATCATCATAGTGAAGAGAATCATGAAGATAAATTGAAATTGAAGACAAACAAAATGCGAAGACATTGCAAAAGTAACGCCATGAGTGAAACACTTCAAACCAAGAAATTTGGTGGTGGCGTTACCCACCGTATAGGAAGTATTAGACCCAGACACGGCGCACAATTATCGTGGCGCTCCGAAGTCAAATTCCGCGTTAATGTATTCACACTCAGAATGTAAGTCTTCATTAATTGAAGATATACTTTACTTCGTGTGTTGCGCATCTATGTCATCAACATGCATAAGTGTTAGGATGTGTGCCTGATCACAGGACATTTGAGGATTCCAAGATATTTAGCTCACACCGTAACTTGCAAAACCTTTTCTCATCCAAGGGCTTTGTGAAGATATCTGCCAGTTGCTCTTTAGTGTTGACGTGAATGATGTCAATATCTTTCTTCATGACATGATCTCTGAGAAAGTGATGACAAATTTCAATGTGCTTTGTCTTCGAGTGCTGGACTGGATTGTTGGCAATCTTGATGGCGCTTTCATTGTCGCAGAAGAGAGGTACTTGTTTCAGATTGATGCCATAATCATTGAGAGTTTGCTTCATCCATAGAAGCTGAGCGCAGCAAGATCCCTCAGCAATGTATTCATATTCAGCAGTTGAGAGTGACACACAATTCTGCTTCTTTGAAGACCAACAGACAAGTGATCGTCCCAGAAAGTGACATGTGCCTAATGTAGACGTGCGATCCACCTTGTCACCAACATAATCAACATCCGAGAAACCAACCAGATCAAATTTTGAGCCCTTTGGATACCATAATCCGAGTGTTGGGGTGTAAGCCAAATATCGAAGAATTCGCTTCACAGCTAAGTGATGCGATTCCTTTGGTGCTGCTTGGAATCGAGCACACATGCAAACACTAAGCATAATATCTGGCCTAGATGCACATAGATAAAGTAAAGAACCAATCATGGAGCGGTATACATTTTGATCGAACTCTTTACCATTGTCGTCGGGACGAAGATGGTGTTTGGCTGGCATTGGCATTGTATAGCCTTTGCAATCTTCCATTCCAAACTTCTTCAGACAATCTTTGAGGTATTTTTCTTGAGATATGAAGATGCCATTCCTTTGCTGACGAATTTGAAGACCAAGGAAGAATTTCAGCTCACCCATCATGGACATCTGATATTGCTCTTGCATCATGTATCCAAATTCATCACTATACTTCTGGTTGGTGCATCCGAAGATAATGTCATCCACATATATTTGGCACACAAACAGTTCACCATCATATGTCTTCGTGAAGAGTGTGGGGTCAAGGGATCCAGGTTTGAAGCCTTTGCTCTTCAGGAAGTCTTTGATCATATCATACCAAGCGCGAGGAGCTTGTTTGAGGCCATACAGTGCTTTGTTCAGCTTGTACACCATATCAGGATGTTTTGGATCTTCAAAGCCAGGTGGTTGAGCTACGTACACTTCTTCTTCAATCTTGCCATTGAGAAATGCACTCTTCACATCCATTTGATGTAGCAGAATGTTGTGGTGATTAGCGTAGGCTAGCAGTATGCGAATAGCTTCAAGCCTAGCCACAGGAGCAAATGTTTCATCGAAGTCAATTCCTTCTACTTGAGTATATCCTTGAGCCACAAGACGTGCTTTGTTTCTGACGACTTGACCATGCTCATCTTGCTTGTTTCGATATATCAATTTTGTGCCAATAATGTTATGCTTGCGAGGGTCAAGACGCTTGACAAGTTCCCAAACATTGTTCAGCTTGAACTTTTGAAGTTCTTCTTGCATAGCTTGTATCCATTCAGGTTCCATAAAGGCTTCAGCAACTTTCTTGGGTTCTGATATTGACACAAATGAAAAGTGCCGACAAAAGTTTGCTAACTGTGTTGCTCTTGAGCGAGTAAGTGGACCAGGTGCATTGATGCTATCAATTATCTTCTCAATTTGTACTTCATTTGCAACTCGAGGATGAACAGGATGAAGACTTTGCTCTTGCTGATCATTATCATCATTTGGAGGATTGGCTTCAGTCTGTGGATTGTCTTCTGATTGGTTAGATGCAGAAATGATAAGTTCCTCTTTAGGCTGTGCTTCAGAAGGCATGATTTCACCAGTTCCCATCAGCTTGATCGATTCGCTGGGCGGAGCTTCATCTAGTGTACTTGGCAAGAGCTCTCTTTGTGAACCATTGGTTTCATCAAATCTCACGTCCACAGTTTCAACGATTTTGTAGAGATAGAGGTTGAAGACTCTGTAAGAGTGAGAGTCCTTTCCGTAGCCAAGCATGAAGCCTTCGTGAGCTTTAGGTGCAAATTTTGACTTGTGATGGGGATCCTTGATGCAGCACCTAGCTCCAAATACTCTGAAGTAGCTGACATTTGGCTTCTTGCCAGTAAGGAGCTCATAGGATGTTTTGTTCAGAAGCTTATGGATGTAAACACGGTTGATGATGTGACATGCTGTATCAATAGCTTCTGGCCAGAACTTTCTTGGTGTCTTGTAATCGTCGAGCATTGTTCGAGCCATCTCAATGAGGGTTCTGTTCTTGCGCTCTACGATGCCATTTTGCTGAGGAGTGTATGGAGCAGAAAACTCATGAGTGATTCCCATTGTATCCAGATAAATATCAAGCCCTGTGTTCTTGAACTCCGTGCCATTGTCACTTCTAATATGCTTGATCTTCACACCATAATTGTTCATTGCTCGATTGGCGAAGCGTCTGAAGACATCTTGCACTTCAGTCTTGTAGAGAATTATGTGCACCCATGTGTATCTTGAGTAGTCATCAACAATGATGAAGCCATAGAGACAAGCAATTGTTGTGAGGGTATAATAGTGAGTAGGGCCAAATAAGTCCATGTGTAACAGCTCGAAGGGTTGAGATGTAGTCATGATTGTCTTCGAGGGGTGCTTTGCCCTTGTCATCTTTCCAGCTTTGCAGGCACCACACAAATGATCCTTCTTGAACTTGACACCCTCGATGCCTATGACATGCTTCTTCTTGATGAGTGTGTGTAAGTTCCTCATGCCAGCATGCCCCAGCCTCCGATGCCATAGCCAACATTCTGAAGCTTTTGCAAGAAGACATACGGCAAGCTGTGGACCTGCTGAGAAATCTACCATGTATAGATCATCTTTTTGATACCCTTCAAAGACTAGAGACTTGTCAGATTCCATTAGTACAAGGCAACGATATTTTCCGAATAGCACAATCATGTTTAAGTCACAAAGCATTGAGACAGACATTAAGTTGAAACCAAGGGATTCAACAAGCATCACTTTATCCATGTGTTGATCATTTGAGATTGCAACTCTACCTAGACCCAATACCTTGCTTTTACCAGTGTCAGCAAACGTGATGTGACTCTTGTCTGATGGACATAAGGTTGATTCCATGAGAAGACTTCGGTCACCAGTCATATGATTAGTGCATCTGCTATCAATAATCCATTCTGAAGCTTTTGGTGTCGTACCCTACAGTGCAGTTAGGAGGATAGTCTTCACAAAGAGTGTTGTGAAGCATAAGTATTTGACGCTCATAAGGATTATCACAGCATAGGTCAAGGTTAGGACACATAGTATGACTGGTAAGCGATTTAGAAGTGAAATACATAGTAAGACCATTTTATCATGCGTCCCTTAATGTGTTTTAGGTCCCCAGCAATAGCATCGGACGCCTTTGATTGCAGGCTGGAAACCCTTATTCTGCAAAAGGAAGTTAATTCTTCTTCACCACCCACATCTTCAGGGGTGGCTTAGAAGCAATGAGTCTAAGTGCAGCATCTGAGAACTTCGGCTTTGAAGCCCTAGCAAATAGCCTTGCAGGAGATGAATGATACTCATATGAATAAGCAGAAAAGTTCTTAGTTCTATGAACATAGAGGTTTGAAGACACACGCTCATATTCATAAGTTTGAGTACGATTTCCCTGCAAAACATTGGCGTTAGGGTGACTCAGGTGAGTCCTATATCTGTATGAAGCCTTTGGGCCATATGAAGCCGTAGGTCTGGGGTTTGTCTTCTTCCTTGGTGGTGTCATGATGACATTCACTGGAAGATTCTCAAGACAGCTTTTGGGAACCCAGATCTTCTTCATAGGTGGTCCATTCCTGCAGTTAGTACCAATATACCTGGCAAACACTTCACCATTCTGATTCTTGAACAGCTTATAGTTTGCATCAAGGGATTCATCAATGATAATAGGATTAGCACAGGTAAAGCCAGATAAGGTGGATGGATCTACTGAAGGTTCCTTTGCAGCAACCCATGTGGTTTTGGGATACTACTCAGGCTTCCAGTAGGAACCATCAACATTCATTTTCCTCTCGAACCCAACACCCTCCTTCCTAGGGTTTCGGTTCAGAATCTGCTTTTTGAGGACATCGCAAAGTTTCTGATGTCCTTTCAGACTTTTATACATCCCTGTTTCAAGCAATGTCTTCAACCTAGCATTTTCATCAGCAATATTAGTGGTATCCTCCGCAGAGGGGTTAGTTACCACATTTGTAGTTGAAGACAATGCAATAGTAGCAGCAGTGGAACATTCAACAACAGAGGTAGCGTTATCACGCTCAATGCATTTTAGACATGGTGGTTCAAATTTATCCTGTGTAACACTAATTTGTTGAGCAAGTAATGAATCGCGCTCCTTCCGAAGATCTTCATAATCCACTCTTATCTTTTCAAGGTCTCGCTTTCTTTGAAGACATTCAGAAGAAAGCTTCTCGTGATCAGATAGGAGAGCATTATGTTGATCTTGAAGGGTGTCAAACTTGGAATGAAGTCTCTGAAGACTCTCAGCCAATGCTTTTGACTGATCCATTTCTTTACCCAACATATCATCGCTCTTACTTAGCATGTTTTGAACCTTTTCCAAGACTCTTTGTTGTTTAGTGGCAAGGGAAGCTAGTTTGACATAGCTGGGGCCAAATTCATCACCTGATTCATCATCACTACTTTCATAGAGGTAGCATTCAGTTACCTCAGTACCCCTTGCCATAAAGCATGGTGAAGATGATGTCGATTCAGGTTCAAAGGTCATATCCTTAAGAGACTCCTTGTAATCCTCAAACCAAGGATCATGACGAGTACGATGACCTTCATAGACCTCAGATAGCCGGTCCCAGATTAGCTTCGCGTGATTGAGGTGCATGACGTTCCTGAACTGATTTCGGGACAGACAGGAGAAGATGACATCCTTTGCCGTGAGGTTCAGTAGAGTGTACTTGCGAATGTCATCAGCATCCTCCATCTTGCATAGATCGGTAAGACCAATCTCAGTGACAATCCACAGTTTGCTATCCATAGCCACAAGTCGCTTCTTCATCATGGCCTTCCACCGAGGATACTCATGACCGTCAAAGGTGGGGCAAGATACATTCCTCAATCCTGTAGTCGACATAGCTAAACTCCAGGTGGTTAAACCGAATCACACAGAACAAGGGAGTACCTTGCTCTGATACCAATTGAAAGTGCTAGTTATCGACTAGAGGGGGGTGAATAGGCACAATTTTTATGAAAGTCTTCAAAACGTGAAAGTTTTGAAGACAAACAATAGAAATGACCTAATTGATATGCAACGGAAGATAAACTACAACAAGCAAGCCATAGTCAAGTATGCGATAATGTGAAAGTACAAAGACTAATAGCAGCTAGGTAGTAAGGATCATGATGGAAGATAGTATGAAGCCAGCAAACGATAGTAGTCAAGCAATGAAGTCAAACAGGTATGGCGATTAAGCAATGACTTCACGAAGACAAACACTAAGTAAAAAGGGGGAGAGAGGATAGAACCAGTCACTTGTTGAAGACACATGATTTGTTGGACCAGTTCCAGTTGCTGTGACAACTGTACGTCTGGTTAGGGAGGCTGAGATTCAACTCAGAAGACCATGTCTTCACCTTATTCCCCTTGATCTAAGGACACCTAGTCCTCGCCCAATCACTCTAGTAAGTCTTCAAGGTAGACTTCCAAACCTTCACAGACTTCGTTCACCGGCGATCCACAATGACTCTTGGATGCTCAAAACGCGACGCCTAACCAGCTGGAGGATTCACAGTCCTCAAGTGTAATAAGTCTTCAGGTTACACAGATAGAAGGACTTCAGTGATGCCTAACACTCTTTGGCTCTGGGTGTTTGGGCTTTGTCCTTGCAAGGATTTCTCTCTCTCAAAGGCTTCGAGGTGGGTTGCTCTCAAACGACAAAAGCCGTAAACTAACTCTGAGCAGCCACCAATTTATGGTGTAGGGGGTGGGCTATTTATAGCCACAAGGCAACCCGACCTGATATGTCCGAAATGACCATGGGTCACTAAGGAACTAACACATGTTCCAACGGTCAGATTTCAAACACACATGGCAACTTTACTTGGGCTACAAGCAAAGCTGACTCATCCAGCTCTGGATAAGATTTGCTCTCATTGTCTTCGCTCAAAGACATAGGATTTTGGTTGAGCATCACTTCAGTCATTCTGACTTAGTTCACTTGGACCCCACTTAACAGTACGGTGGTTCCTATGACTCAACAAAGAAGAAAAGGAAACAACGAAACGACACAGTCGTCGCGCTCCATAGTCTTCACTCAATGTCTTCTCATGTCATAGTATTCAATGTGAATATCTTCACATACCACCATTGTCTTTAATGTCTTCATACATTTTTAGGGGTCATCTCCGGTAGGTAAACCGAATCAATGAGGGACACTACCTGCGTTATCCTGCAATTCTCACAAACGCATTAGTCCCTCGACCAACTTTGTCGTCAATACTCCAAAACCAACAAGGGGTGGCACTAGATGAACTTACAGTTTACCACAATCATCCTTGCTGTACAGACCTTTTGGGAGAAGCCTATTTGATTAGAATTTCCTAGAATACTCTATGTGCTTCACTTATATCTTTTGAGCTTGATAGTTTTTGCTCTAGTACTTCACTTATATCTTTTAGAGCACGGTGGTGTCTTAATTTTGAAGAAATTGCTAGCCTCTCATGCTTCACTTATATTATTTTGAGAGTCTTTTAGAACAGCATGGTATTTTCTATTATCATAAAGTTGGTCCTAGAATGATGAGCATCCAAGTTGGGTATAATAAAAACTATCATAGGAAGTGAATTGGATGCTACGATCAATTTGATGCTTGATAATTGTTTTGAGATATGGAGGTAGTGATATTAAAGACATGCTAGTTGGGTGATTATGAATTCAAAGAATGCTTGTGTTGAAGTTAGCAAGTCCCGTAGCATGCACGTATGGTTAAAGTTGTGTAACAAATTTGAAACCTGAAGTGTACCTGGCTTGTGCATCCTTATGAGTGGCGGTCGGGGACGAGCGATGGTCTTTTCCTACCAATCTATCCCCCTAGGAGCGTGTGCATAGTACTTGATTTTTGATGACTTCTAAATTTTTGCAATAAGTATATGAGTTCTTTTGACTAATGTTGAGTCCATGGATTATACGCACTTTTTACCTTTCCACCTTTGCTAGCCTCTTCGGTACCGTGCATTGCCCTTTCTCACCTTGAGAGTTGGTGCAAACTTCGTTGGTGCATCCAAACCCCGTGATATGATACGCTCTATCACACATAAACCTCCTTATATCTTCCTCAAAACAGCCACCATACCTACCTATTATGGCATTTCCATAGCCATTCCGAGATACATTGCCATGCAACTTTCCACCGTTCCGTTCATCATGACATACTTTACTTTTGTCATATTGCCATTGCATGATCATGTAGTTGACATTGTATTTGTGGCAAAGCCACCATGCATTATTTTTCATACATGTCACTCTTGATTCATTGCACCATCCCGGTACACCGTGGGAGGCATTCATATAGAGTCATATCTTGTTCTAGTTTCGAGTTGTAATTCTTATGTTGTAATCAATAGAAGTGTGATGATCATCATTATTAGAACATTGCCCCAAAAAAAGGCCAAAAAGAAAAAAAGGAAGGCCCAAAAGAAAAAAAAGAAAGAAAAAAGAAAAAAAAGAAAATAAATAAAAAGGGCAATGTTACTATCTCTTTTTCCACACTTGTGCTTCCAAGTAGCACCTTGTTCTCCATGTAGTGAGTCTCGTATATTGTGATTCAAAGTAGCACCATGTTTTTCATATAGTGAGTCTCATAAGTTGTCTTTTTCATACTAGTGGGAATTTTTCATTATAGAACTTGGCTTGTATATTACTACGATGGGATTCCTCAAATGCCCTAGGTCTTCGTGAGCAAGCAAGTTGGATGCACACCCACTAGTTTTCTTTTGTTGAGCATTCATTTATAGCTCTAGTGCATCCGTTGCATGGCAATCCCTACTCCTCATGTTGATATAAATTGATGGGCATCTCCATAGCCCGTTGATTATCCTCGTCAATATGAGACTTTCTCCTTTTTTGTCTTCTCCACACAATCCCCATCATCATATTCTATTCCACCCATAGTGCTATATCCATGGCTCACGCTCATGTATTGCGTGAAGGTTGAAAAAGTTTGAGATTATTTAAGTATGAAACAATTGCTTGGCTTGTCATCGGGGGTATAGAAGTTGGGAACATCTTTGTGTGACGAAAATGAATCATAGCCTAACTATATGATTTTGTAGGGATGAACTTTCTTTTGCCATGTTATTTTGTGAAGACATGATTACTTTGATTAGTATGCTTGAAGTGTTACTATTTCTTTTATCAATATGACCTTTTATTTTGTATTCATTTGGATCTGAACATTCATGCCACAATAAAGAAAAATTACATTATGAATTATGCTAGGTAGCATTCCACATCAAAAATTCTCTTTTTATCATTTACCTACTCGAGGACGAGCAGGAATTAAGCTTGGGGATGCTTGATACATCTCCAACGTATCTATAATTTTTGATTGTTCCATGCTATTATATTACCCCTTTTGGATGTTTATGGGCTTTATTTTACACATTTATATCATTTTTGGGACTAACCTACTAACCGGAGGCCCAGCCCATATTGTTGTTTTTTTTGCGAATTTCAGTATTTCGAAGAAATGGAATATCAAACGGAGTCCAAACGGAATGAAACCTTCGGGAGCGTGATTTTTGGAACGAACGTGATCCGGAGAGCTTGGAGTGCAAGTCAAGAAGCTGGCGAGGAAGCCACGAGATAGGAGGCCGCGCCCCCCAGTAGGGCGCGCCCCCTGTCTCGTGGGCCCCTCAGGCGGCCACCGATGTACTTCTTCCTCCTATATATACCTACGTACCCCGAAAAGATCCAGGAGCACCACGAAACACAATTTCCACTGCCATAACCTTCTGTATCCGCGAGATCTCATCTTGGAGCCTTCGCCGGCACTCTGCCGGAGGGGGAATCGACCATGGAGGGCTTTTACATCAACATCCTTGCCCCTCCGATGAGTTGTGAGTAGTTTACCACTGACCTACGGGTCCATAGTTATTAGCTAGATGGCTTCTTCTCTCTTTTTGGATATCAATACAATGTTCTCCCCCTCTCTTGTGGATATCTATTCAATGTAAACTCTTTTTGCGGTGTGTTTGTCGAGATCCGATGAATTGTGGGTTTATGATCAAGTTTATCTATGAATAATATTTGAATCTTCTCTGAATTCTTTTATGTATGATTGAGTTATCTTTGCAAGTCTCTTCGAATTATCAGTTTGGTTTGGCCTACTAGATTGATCTTTCTTGCCATGGGAGAAGTGCTTAGCTTTGGGTTCAATCTTGCAGTGCCCTTACCCAGTGATAGAAAGGGTTGCAAGGCACGTATTGTATTGTTGCCATCGAGGATAACAAGATGGGGTTTATATCTTGCTTAATGCATTACTCTGTTCTTATGAACTTAATACTCTAGATGGAGGCAGGAGTCGGTCGATGTTGGAGTAATAGTAGTAGATGCAGGCAGGAGTCGGTCTACTTGTTATGCACATGATGCCTATATACATGATCATGCCTAGATAATCTCATAACTATGCGCTTTTCTATCAATTGCTCGAAAGTAATTTGTTCACCCACCGTAATACTTATGCTATCTTGAGAGAAGCCTCTAGTGAAACCTATGCCCCCCGGGTCTATCTCTTATCATATTTGCTTTCAATCTACTTTTATTTGCATCTTTACTTTTTGCTTCTATATTATAAAATACCAAAAATATATTTATCTTATCATACTATCTTTATTAGATCTCACTTTCGCAAGTGGCCGTGAAGGGATTGACAACCCCTTTATTGCGTTGGTTGCGAGTTCTCAGTTTGTTTGTGTAGGTGCGTGGGACTTTTGAGGAGCCTCCTACTAGATTGATACCTTGGTTCTCAAAACTGAGGGAAATACTTACGCTACACTTGCTGCATCACCCTCTCCTCTTCGAGGAAAACCAATGCAAGCTCAAGACATAGCAGAGGGCCCCGCCTTGCGCCACCGTTGACCACCATTGATGGCGACCGGAAACCAAGGACGACGCCAATGGGGAAAAGGGAACGCCATCGATTCACCCGATGACCACGGGTCCTCTGCTGGGGGTAGGCCTCGCGACACTGATGACCCACAAGTATAGGGGATCTATTGTAGTCCTTTCCATAAGTAAGAGTGTCGAACCCAACGAGGAGCAGAAGGAAATGACAAGCGGTTTTCATTAAGGTGTTCTCTGCAAGCACTGAAATTGTAGGTAATAGATAGTTTTGTGATAAGATAAATTGTAACGAGTAACAAGCAATGAATGTAAATAAAGTGCAGCAAGGTGGCCCAATCCTTTTTGTAGCAAAGGACAAGCCTGGACATTTCTTATAATGAGAAAAGAGCTCCCGAGGACACATGGGAATTATCGTCAAGCTAGTTTTCATCACGCTCAAATGATTCACGTTCGGTACTTTGATAATTTGATATGTGGGTGGACCGGTGCTTGAGTACTGCCCTTACTTGGACAAGCATCCCACTTATGATTAACCCCTATTGCAAGCATCCGCAACTACAAAAGAAGTATTATGGTAAATCTAACCACAGCATTAGACATATGGATCCAAATCAGCCCCTTACGAAGCAACGCATAAACTAGGGGTTTAAGCTTCTGTCACTCTAGCAACCCATCATCTACTTATTACTTCCCAATTCCTTCCTCTAGGCCCAAATAATGGTGAAGTGTCATGTAGTCGACGTTCACATAACACCACTAGAGGAGAGACAACATACATCTCATCAAAATATCGAACGAATACCAAATTCACATGACTAGTAATAGCAAGACTTCACCCATGTCCTCAGGAACAAACGTAACTACTCACAAAGCATTTCATGTTCATAATCAGAGGAGTAATAATATGCATTAAGGATTTGAACATATGATCTTCCACCAAATAAATCAATTAGCATCAACTACAAGGAGTAATCAACACTACTAGCAACCCACAGGTACCAATTTGTGGTTTTGGATACAAGATTGGATACAAGAGATGAACTAAGGTTTGAGAGGAGATGGTGCGTGTGAAGATGTTGATGGAGGTTGACCCCCTCCCGATGAGAGGATCGTTGGTGATGACGATGGTGATGATTTCTCCCTCCCGGAGGGAAGTTTCCCCAGCAGAACAGCTCTGCTGGAGCCCTAGATTGATTCCGCCAAGGTTCCGCTTCGTGGCGGCGGAGTTTCGTCCCGTAAGCTTGCCTCTGATTTTTTCCAGGGTAAAAGCCTCCATATAGTAGAATATGAGGACCGGAGGGCCACCAGGGGGCCCAGGAGACAGGGGGCACGCCCAGTAGGGGTGGGCGCGTCCCCCACCCTCCTGGCCAGGGTGTGGGCCCCCTCTTGTGCTTTATTCGCTCAATAATTCTTATTAATTCTAAAAATAGCTTTCGTGGAGTTTCAGGATTTTTGGAGCTGTGCAGAATAGGTTTCCAATATTTGCTCCTTTTCCAGCCAGAATTCCAGCTGCCGACATTCCCCCTCTTCATGGTAAGCCTTCTAAAATAAGAGAGAATAGCCATAAGTATTGAGATATAATGTGTAATAACATCCCATAATGCAATAAATATTGATATAAAAGGATGATGCAAAATGAGCGTATCAACTCCCCCAAGCTTAGACCACGCTTGTCCTCAAGCGGAAGCCGAAATCGAAAAATATGTCCACATGTTTATAGATAGGGGTGTCGATAAAAATAAAATACGGATATGAGGGCATCATGATCATTCTTATAATAGCAACATAAATAGATTTTATCATATGATTTCTTATGCTCAAGTAACAATCAATTCACAATGTCAAGTATTGTTCAGAAACTTCATTGGGAACTAACAAACTATAACCTCAGTCATTGAAGCAATTGCTATTTATCATAACATCAGAAAGAGTCAAGAATAGAGCTTTTTAGCAAGTCCACATACTCAACTATCATATAGTCTTCTACGATTGCTAACACTCACGCAGTACTTGTGGTTATGGAGTTTCAACCGGACACTAAGAAAGATAGGGGCTTATTGTGTTGCCTCCCAACGTATTCACCTTTGGGTCATGTCAACAATAATAATTCATGCTAACTTACATCCAATTGGATATATATATATCAAGATCTTTCAAACACGAGGAGCTTGCCAAAGGATAAAATGAAAAAGGGAAAGGTGAGGATCACCTTAACTCAAGCATAAAGTAAAAACGTAAAGTAAAAGATAGGCCCTTCACAGAGGGAAGCAGAGGTTGTCATGTGCTTTTAGGGTTGGATGCACAAAATCTTCATGCAAAAGAATGTCACTTTATATTGCCACTTGTATATGGACCTTTATTATGTAGTCCGTCGCTTTTATTGCTTCCATAACAAGATCGTATAAAGCTTATTTTCTCTGCACTAATAAGTCATACATATTTAGAGAGCAATTTTTATTGCCTGCAACATGACAACTTACTTGAAGGATCTTACTCAATCCATGGTAGGTATGGTGGACTCTCATGGAAAAACTAGTTTAAGGATATTTGGAAGCACAAGTAGTATCTCTACTTGGTGCAAGGATGGCTAGCATGAGGGGGAAAGGAAAGCTCAACATGTCGGGAAGATCAATGACAATATACTTTAACTGAGATGTGATAAAACATAAACCATTACGTTGTCTTCCTTGTCCAACATCAACTCTTTTAGCATGCCATACTTAATGAGTGCTCACAATCATAAAAGATGTCCAAGATAGTATATTTGCATGTGAAAACCTCTCTTTCCTTATTACTTCCTATTAATTGCAATGATGACCAAAACTACGTTTGCCAACTCTCAACAACTTTTATGCCTCATACTTTCTATGTGTGAAGTCGTTACTATCCATAAGATCAATATGAACTCTTTTATTCTTTTTATTCTGTCTACTTCCTCAAGATCATGGCAAAATAGCAAAGCCCTTGACTCAACACTAAACTTTATTATAGATAGCTCACGGACTCGATTAAATAAAGAGATCACAAAGCAAAACTCAAAACTAATTGATACTAAAACTTCAATCTACTAGATAAAGATACTACTAAAAATATCGAACTAAGTAAAATGGTAAAGATAGGAGTCTGATGGTGATACGATACCGGGGCACCTCCCCCAAGCTTGGCAGTTGCCAAGGGGAGTGCTCATACCCATGTAATTATGTCCTTGGAGGTGATGGAGTAGGAGTTGTTGATGATGTAGGCTTGTCGTCCATCTTCCAAGGCATAGGCTCACCATCCTAGAAGGATGATCGAGTCTCCGGGATTCTCAAATCTGCAGCCAAACTCATCCTCTTGAATCTATATTCATACTCACAGTTTTGGTTTTGCAGGTCATAGATCTAGGCTTGGAGGTGCTCGATTTTCTCTTGAAGCTTGAAGATGGTCTCCCCAATGACCTTGGCATCTAGCTTGTGGTTGTTGGTGAACTTCGTGATCATCATCTGGTTGGCGTTAAGTCCACGCTCCACCATCCCTTGGCACTTGAAAACTTGTTGCTCCATGGCTTCGAGCTTTGTCTCCACGCTTCCGGTACACCTTGGTCCCTCCACATCCTGGATATGCAGCACACCCTCACGCATCTCAATGGTTTCAGGATGTTGCAGCACCTCCACGAGATAGGGGTTGATAACCCTCTCGAAAAACTTGTCCTTGGGAGCGCTTGGAGATGTAATGGTGCTCTAGATCTGTAACAAAAACAGCTCGAAACGAAAACAGAGGATATTTGTGTGATATGGTGGTCAAAGCCTTCGGGAGATTATATAATGAATTTTTACCGACCAAAATACGGAACGTGCAAGAAAACAGAGTCCAGGAGGCACACGAGGTGTCCATGAGATAGGGGGGCGCGCCCAGGAAGGGTGGGCGCGCCCTCCACCCTCGTGGAGGCCTCGTGTCCTTCCCGGACTTCTTCTTTCTTTCCAAAATTCTTAAATATTCCAAAATGGATAAAAATTGCCATTATAATTGTTTTGGAGTCGGTTTACTTATCGTACCACATACCTATTCCTTTTCGGAGTCTGAAACATTTTGTAAAGTGTCCCTTATGTATTCCTTCGGGGTTACGGTCTCAACAATATTAGTTTCAACATTGATAGGATTACTTGAGATATAATGTTTAATTCTTTGACCGTTCACCACCCTCGGACTTGTGCCTTTGAAGTTGTTGATTTTTATGGCACCGGAACAATAGACCTCCTCGATAACGTAAGGACCTTCCCATTTAGAGAGAAGTTTCCCTGCAAAAAATCTTAAACGAGAGTTGAATAATAACACATAATCACCTACGTTAAACTCACGCTTTTGTATCCTTTTATCATGCCAGCGTTTGACTTTTTCTTTGAATAGCTTGGCATTCTCATAGGCTTGGTTCTCCATTCATCAAGTGAGCTAATATCAAATAACCTCTTCTCACCGGCAAGTTTGAAGTCATAGTTGAGCTCTTTAATAGCCCAGTATGCTTTATGTTCAAGTTCAAGAGGTAAGTGACATGCTTTTCCATAAACCATCTTATACGGAGACATATCCATAGGATTTTTATATGCAGTTATATAGGCCCATAATGCATCAAGTTTTTGGACCAGTTCTTTCTAGATATATTCATAGTCTTTTGCAAAATTAATTTGAGCTCTCTGTTGCTCAACTCTACTTGACCACTAGATTGCGGGTGATAAGGAGATGCGATTCTATGATTAACATCATACTTAGCAAGCATCTTATGGAAAGCACCATGAATAAAATGTGAACCACCATCAGTCATAAGATATCTAGGGACTCCAAACCTCGGAAAAATAACTTCTTTAAGCATTTTAATAGAAGTGTTATGATCAGCACTACTAGTTGGAATAGCTTCTACCCACTTAGTAACGTAATCAACACAACTAAAATATGTGTGTAACCATTAGAGGCAGGAAAAGGTCCCATATAATCAAAGCCCCAAACATCAAACGGTTCAATAACAAGAGAATAATTCATAGGCATTTCTTGACGTCTACTAATATTACCAATTCTTTGACATTCATCACAAGATAAGACAAACTTATGAGCATCTTTGAAGAGAGTAGACCAATAAAAACCGGATTGCAATACCTTATGTGCAGTTCTATATCCAGCGTGGTGTCCTCCATATGATTCAGAGTGACACTTGCGTAGGATCTATTCCTGTTCATGCTCAGGCACACAACGTCTAATAACACCATCTACTCCTTTATAAAGGTGTGGGTCGTCCTAGAAGTAATGTCTTAAATCATAAAAGAACTTTTTCTTTTGCTGGTATGTGAAACTAGGTGGTATAAATTTAGCAACAATGTAATTAGCATAATCAGCATACCAAGGAGCAGTACGAGAAGAATTAATGACCGCTAATTGTTCATCAGGAAAGCTATCATCAATAGGTAGTGGGTCATCAAGAACATTCTCTAACCTAGACAAGTTATCAGCAACGGGGTTCTCAGCTCCCTTTCTATCAATAATATGCAAATCAAATTCTTGGAGCAAGAGAACCCATCTAATGAGTCTAGGCTTAGCATCTTTCTTTTCCATAAGATATTTAATAGCAGCGTGCCCAGTGTGAATAGTAACTTTGGAATCAACAATATAAGGTCTAAACTTATCATAAGAAAACACAACTGCTAAGAATTCTTTTTCAGTAGTAGCATAATTTCTCTGGGCAGTATCAAGAGTCTTACTAGCATACTGGATAACATTCAATTTCTTATCAACTCTTTGCCCTATAACAGCACCTACAACAAAATCACTAGCATCACACATAATTTCAAAAGGTAAATTCCAATCAGGTGGCTGAACAATAGGTGCAGTAATCAAAGCTTTCTTAAGTATTTCAAATACTTCCACACAATCATCATCAAAGACAAAAGGAATATCTTTTTGCAATAAATTAGTCAGAGGCCTAGAGATTTTAGAAAAGTCCTTAATGAACCTCCTATAAAAACCGGCGTGACCAAGGAAACTTCTTATACCTTTTATGTCCTTGGGACATGGCATCTTTTCAATAGCATCAACTTTAGCTTTATCAACTTCAATACCTCTTTCGGAAATCTTATGCCCCAAGACAATGCCTTCATTAACCATAAAGTGGCACTTTTCCCAATTCAACACGAGACTAGTGTCTTCACATCTTTGCAAAACTCGATCAAGGTTGCTGAAACAATCATCAAAAGAGTATCCATAAACGGAGAAATCATCCGTGAATACCTCACAAATCTTTTCACAAAAGTCAAATAATATAGCCATCATGCATCTTTGAAAGGTAGCAGGTGCATTACATAAACCAAAAGGCATGCAACTATAAGCAAAAGTACCGAAAGGGCAAGTAAAAGTAGTTTTTGATTGATCCTTCGCTGACATAGGTATTTCAGAGAACCCAGAATAACCATCTAGAAAGCAGAAATGTGTGTGTTTGGATAGCCTTTCTAGCATTTGATCGATAAAAGGTAAAGGGTAATGATCTTTCTTAGTAGCTCTATTTAATTTACGGAAATCAATTAGCATCCTATAACCTGTAATAATTCTTTGCGGGATCAATTCATCTTTATCATTAGGAATGACAGTAATACCTCCCTTTTTGGGAACACAATGGACATGGCTTACCCAATCACTATCAGCAACGGGATAAATTATACCTGCCTCAAGGAGCTTTAGTATCTCCTTTCTTACCACTTCTTTCATCTTAGGATTCAAGCGTCGTTGAGGATCTCTAACTGGTTTGGCATCGTCCTCTAAATTAATTTTGTGTTGGCATAACGTGGGACTAATGCCCTTGAGATCATCCAGAGTATATCCAATAGCAGCACAGTGCTTCTTCAGAGTTTTCAATAATCTTTCTTCTTCTTGCTTTGAAAGGTTAGCACTAATAATAACAGGATATATTTTCTTTTCATTAAGATAAGCATACTTAAGATTATCAGGTAATGGTTTGAGTTCAAACACGGGATCACCCTTGGGTGGAGGGGGATCCCCTAGAATTTGAACGGGTAGGTTGTGTTTCAGAATAGGTTCCTGTTGAAGGAACACTTCATCTATTTCCCTTCTTTCCTTCATAAACATATCATTTTCATGGTCTAGCAAATATTTTTCTAACGGATCAGTAGGAGGCACGGCAATATAAGCAAGACCAATAATCTCATCCTTACTAGGTGATTCTCTATCACGAGGTTGTTTATGAAACTTAGCAAAATTAAACTCATGAGACACATCCTCTAAACCAATTGTAACAGTATCCTTTTCACAATCAATCCTAGCATTAACAGTATTCAAGAAGGGTCTACCAAAAATAATGGGACAAAAATCATCTTGTGGGGAACTAAGAACAAGAAAATCAGCAGGATATTTAACCTTCCTGCACAAGACTTCAACATCTCTAACAATCCCAATTGGTGAAATAGTATCTCTACTGGCAAGCTTGATAGTAACATCAATACCTTCCAATTCAGCGGGTGCAATATCATGCATAATTTCTTTATATAAGTCATAGGGTATTGCACTAGCACTAGCACCCATATCACATAAGCCATGATAACAATGATCTCCTATTTTAACATAAATAACGGGCATGCCTAAAACAGGTCTATGTATCTTAGCATCTGGTCTAACAATATTAGCGGTCTCACCACAGAAATAAATAACATGCCCATCTAAATCATCATCCAAAAGATCTTTAACCATAGCAATACTAGGTTCAACTTTGATTTGCTTAGGAGGTGTAAAAGTTCTAGTATTACTCTTACGAACAACAGTTGAAGTTTTAGCATGATCCTTTATCCTAACAGGAAAATGAGGTTTCTCAACATAAGTAGTAGGAACAATAGATCACTATAAGTGACAATCTTTTCTTCAACTGTAATTGGTGCAACTACTTTTACTTCAATGGGAGGATTATATTTAAACCAGTTGTCCTTAGGGAGATCAACGTGAGTAGCAAAAGATTCACAGAAAGAAGCTACTATCTCAGAGTCAAGTCCATATTTAGCGCTAAATCCACGAAAAACATCGATATCCATAAAAGATTTAACACAATCAAACTTAGGTGTTATACCTGACTCCTTACCATCGTCGGAACCCCAATCTTCAGAGTTGCATTTAATTCTTTCCAATAAGTCCCATTTGAATTCAATAGTCTTCAGCATATAAGAACCAACACAGGAAGTATCGAGCATGTTGCCATCATTGGGAGAAAGCCGAGCATAAATTTTTTGAATAATCATTTCTCTGGAGAGCTCATGATTGGGGCATGAATATAACATTGAATTAAGCCTCCCCCAAGCTTGAGCGATTCTTTCTCCTTCGCGAGGCCAGAAATTATATATGTAATTACGATAATGATGAACAAGATGCATAGGATAGAACTTCTGGTGAAATTCCAACTTCAATCGTTTATAATTCCAAGATCCCGTATCATCACATAGCCTATACCATGTCAATGCATCTCCCTTCAAAGATAAAGGGAAGAACTTCCTTTTGACAACATCATTGGGAATACCTGCAAGCTTAAATAATCCACGAACTTCATCTACAAAGATAAGGTGTAAATCGGGATGCAATGTTCCATCTCTTGCAAAGGGATTAGCTAGCAGTTTCTCTATCATACCCGAAGGAATCCCAAAGTAAATATTTTCAGTAGATTCAGTAGGTTGAGGAGCAACTCTTTGCTCTTCTGGTCAGGGTGAAGATACCCCAAACAAGCCCCTCAAAGGATTAGTTTCCATAGAAACAAGTGACAGAAAATTTCAGCACACTATATAAATGTTTCCTTACCAAGTTCCACTCACGAAAGGCGCTTCGCTCCCCCGGCAACGGCGCCAGAAAAGAGTCTTCATGACCGACAAGTATAGGGGATCTATCATAGTCCTTTCGATAAGTAAGACTGTCCAACCCAACGAGGAGCAGAAGGAAATGACAAGCGGTTTTCACTAAGGTTTTCTCTGCAAGCACTGAAATTGTAGCTAACAGATAGTTTTGTGATAAGATAAATTGTAAAGAGTAACAAGCAATGAAAGTAAATAAAGTGCAACAAGGTGGCCCAATCCTTTTGTAGCAAAGGACAAGCCTGGACAATTTCTTATAATGAGAAAAGAGCTCCCGAGGACACATGGGAATTATCGTCAAGCTAGTTTTCATCACGCTCAAATGATTCATGTTCAGTACTTTGATAATTTGATATGTGGGTGGACCGGTGCTTGGGTACTGCCCTTACTTCGACATGCATCCCACTTATGATTAACCCCTATTGCAAGCATCCGCAACTACAAAAGAAGTATTAAGGTAAACCTAACCACATCATTAGTCATATGGATCCAAATCAGCCCCTTACGAAGCAACGCATAAACTATGGTTTAAGCTTCTGTCACTCTAGCAAACCATCATCTACTTATTACTTCCCAATGCCTTCCTCTAGGCCCAAATAATGGTGAAGTGTCATGTAGTCGACGTTCACATAACACCACTAGAGGAGAGACAACATACATCTCATCGAAATATCGAACGAATACCAAATTCACATGACTACTAATACCAAGACTTCACCCATGTCCTCAGGAACAAAAGTAACTACTCACAAAGCATATTCATGTTCATAATCAGAGGAGTAATAATATGCATTAAGGATCTGAACATATGATCTTCCACCAAATAAACCAATTAGCATCAACTACAAGGAGTAATCAACACTACTAGCAACCCACAAGTACCAATTTGTGGTTTTGGATACAAGATTGGATACAAGAGATGAACTAGGGTTTGAGAGGAGATGGTGCTGGTGAATATGTTTATGGAGATTGACCCCCTCCCGATGAGAGGATTGTTGGTGATGACGATGGTGATGATTTCCCCCTCCAGGAGGGAAGTTTCCCCAGCAGAACAGCTCCGTCGGAGCCCTAGATTGGTTCCGCCAAGGTTCCGCTTCGTGGCGACGCAGTTTCATCCCGTAAGCTTGCCTCTGATTTTTTTTCCAGGGTAAAAGCCTTCATATAGCAGAACATGGGCACCGGAGGGCCACTAGGGGGCCCAGGAGACAGGGGGCATGCCTAGTAGGGGTGGGCGCCCCCCCACCCTCCTGGCCAGGGTGTGGGCCCCTATTGTGCTTTCTTCGCTCAATAATTCTTATTAATTCCAAAAATAGCTTTCGTGGAGTTTCAGGATTTTTGGAGCTGTGCATAATAGGTTTCCAATATTTGCTCCTTTTCCAGCCAGAATTCCAGCTGCCGACATTCCCCCTCTTCATGGTAAGACTTGTAAAATAAGAGAGAATTGCCATAAGTATTGAGATATAATGTGTAATAACAGCCCATAATGCAATAAATGTTGATATGAAAGCATGATGCAAAATGGACGTATTAGGCACCTCCCCATCAGAGGGCCTACCTCCGAGGAACACCTTGCTCCGCACGCCGTGGGGAGGGGCCTGGCTCCCGGCCCCTCTCTTGCAGCCCCCAATGCCCTCCTCCAGAGGGGAGGGAAACTATCGCACCGAGGCAGCCTTCCGCTGCTATGACCTGGACTTCCTGCGACCCATGGTTAGCATAAGCTTGCTCCTGAGGAATTAGCGATACCCGATAGCTGCTGCCGCTGGCGCAGTTGGCGAGGTTTCCTTGAGGCTCCTGAAAGGGCTCGGCTTCTGGCGTCTCTTCCTCCCAGCCTGGCCCGAGGAACAAGCCGTGGTCTTCTTCCAGTGTGTACTCCCGATCCACCATCTGGGGCACATAAGCCTCCGGGGCCGCCGCCCCAAAGGCTTCGCCGTAGTGCCCCACGCTCCATGCAGTTTGGCTTGAAGCTCCATCTTGGGGGTGGTAGGGTGTTGGCTCGCCTGGGTCGTAGGCAGCGATGTGCATGCCCTCGCTTACCAGGGGAAGTGCTGGTGCAGCTTGTCGCCCGGCGCTGACGGCCAAGCTGGTGTTGATGGAGCCTTGAGGTACGCCCGAGGGCGCGCGGGCACGGATGGGTCCACTGTGTGACCCGCCTGGGGCCTGGGGTGGAAGCTGGACGTAGAATGGAGGTGCCCCTGAAGCAGCGGCATCCAGGAGCTTAGCAACGCGCTCCAGCAGCACGTCGTGGCCGCTTTCCTGCAGCCTGCATCGTAGTAGTTCTCGAGCCACCATGAGCGTGGCCTTCATGTTCGCCTGCTCCCGTCGGGTGTGCGGTGCCGTGGCGGCGACATGGTTCGAGGCCCTTGCTGCTGATTGTACCTGCCGCGGGGTGAGGGCAGGCGACGCTTGACCATGTCGCTCGCGCCCCGCAGCATTCTGCGGAGCGCGGGCTGCCTGAGGCGCGGGGTTGAGGGCACCTTGGGCAGGCGGCGCAGCATGGGCAGGCCATGCCGCCCAGCGGTCGGTGTTTGCCGTTGAGTCGCCGGACATGGAGGCGACGAAGCGGTGGAACGCAGGACGGCGGAAGAAAGATTCTGGTGCACCCCTACCTGGCGCGTCAAATGTCGGATATCGGGTTCCGGCAAAACCCTTAAGGTTCGAACTCTGGGGTGCGCGCGAAGATCTTCCCCCTACCGATCCACATCCCAATGCCTCGCTGTGAATCTAAGCTAAACGATGAACAACGCAGGGGACACAAGGTTTATACTGGTTCAGGCCACCGTTGTGGTGTAATACCCTAATCCAGTGTGTGGTGTGGTGGATTGCCTCTGGGGCTGATGATGAATAGTACAGAGGAAGAACAGCCTCGCGAGAGGTGTTCTTGAGTTGGTGCAATGAACTGCTTGGGTGAGTACGATCGCCTCTAGATCTGATGAAAACTCTCCGAGATGTCCCTTCTATTGTGGTGGCTATGCCTATATATAGAGGCCCTGGTCCTCTTCCCAAATATTGAGCGGGAAGGGAGCCAACAACGGTCATTTTGTAGGGGAACATCTAGTACAAATTATCCTGACTAAAGTTGGCCTTCGGCTGCCAAAGGCACTGGCGATGACGCCGTCTTGGGCTCCACGGTGACCTCCGTCCTGCCGCTCTGCTGGTCTTGGTCTCGTTGCACCGAAATGGTAACCTTTGCTTGACGCCTCGGTACTCCATGCCTACGCTTGCCCCCTTTGCACCAAAGAGGAAACAAGGACACTGCGCAGGCCGGCGCCCGCTTGGCGCCCGCACTACAAAAAAAAGACACATCCGTGGCATTTTGGGCCGAACGAATTTTTTTCCTATCATACATATGACACTTCTATGACGATAATTGTGACAAAACCCAGTATCATCATAGATGTGGTGGGCTCCTACTTCTATGACAAAAAATCATGACAGAAAATGGGCTTTTCGTCCTGGGCAGGCCGGAGACGTAGCTGCATGACATTCTTTGGGCCGTCCATGACGGAAAAAACCATGGTAGAAGCGAGGGGGACGAAAATTTCGGGGAGTTGCCGGTTACGGTGGGAGGCCGGGGGTGGAGCGATGCGCGTTTCTCTCATATGTACGTGCGTGTGTGCGAGGCGTTGGCTCTAACTGAAGCCGAGCAAGGCGTTGGGCTCTAACTGAACCCGAGCGATTGCACTGCAGGCTACGCATTACTGAACCCGAGGGATCGATCGATGGCTGTTAACTGAACCCGATGGAGCGATTCCTTCACTACTGCTGCTAACTGAAGCCGATCAATGCTTCCTCTG